>NW_022985181.1:468899-483822 GCF_010093535.1 Lindgomyces ingoldianus | reverse complement strand
TTAATATATTAAAGGCTTTAATAAGCTTATAAACTTAATTATATATAAGTTATATAATTACTAATCTACATATAATAACCTAGAAAGGCGCTACTTTTTTAAGCTTATATATAAAAGATTTTAAAAAATAGATGCTATAAGACTTCTTAGCACTTAGCTACATGTTTAAAAAAAGCTTATATAAGTGCTAAAAAATAAAAAAATTACACTATAGCTAGATAATAAAAGTACTTAAGCCTAAAAACTATATAATATAGCATAAAAGAAAGTAATTACGCTTAAAAGGCTTTATATATAACCCTTATTACTATATAAGGTTTTACATAGAAGTAGGCTAAACATAATGCTGCTAATAACACTAAAGGTGCTAGCATTACCTGCCCCTACGCCTTAGCTAGCACTATACTAATCACTGTACAAACAATACCTTCCACCCTATCTAACGCATGCTCTACATCTTTAATTGTACACACTACTGCCTGCTGTAGTATATGCACTACTAATACTACTTATATAATCTTTACTATATTATAACTTATATAAACTTCTACTTTAAACAGAAATTACTAAAGAAGAACTTTTAGTAAATAAGATTATATAATTTTAAAAAGTATAAAAAAAATAATAACTATATAAGTTATCTATATAACATTTTTATAAATAAAATAAAATTTTTTATTAATTTATATTAATAGCTAGATATTTAAAAAACTTAGTACACAGACATCTTTCTAAATATTCTAAAAGGCTGTGCAAATATGTACTATATGTATAACATAGGCTCTAGACATAACTAGAAGCATTTATATAACACCTTAAGTAGTTACTTTAACACTAATGTAAACTATAGCTAGTACTAGACTAACTAGACTATAATAACTTTTATATAATACTAATAAAAACACTTTACTAAACGTTTATATAAAACTTTTAAAATAATAATTAATAAGCTTACACTTATATAAAAAGTACTAAAAATAAAATTCTAAGAAGATGTTTTACTACACACTACTATTATATAAGCCTGTTAAGAATAGCTAGACCTAGAACATGCTATGTTTACTATTAAGCCCTTATATAAAGCTTTATTTAGTAACTTATAAGTATTACTTTAAGTTACTATAAACTAAAACATAAACTAATACTTTTAGAAACTAATAAATATATACTACACTAACTACTAATATAACTTTATATAATAAAAGTAAAGCTTCTCTTTATATAGAAGAGAATAACATAAAAGATCTCTATCTAGGTTTAGGCTACGCTTTAAAGATAACTATATATAAATAAAAAAGTGCTTTATTTACTATAAGTAAAAATGTTAGTTATTAAACTACTTTTATAAAGACTATATATAAGCAAAAAACTAGTATATTACTTTATATAAAATTTTTTATAATAAGACCTTATTATATAAAGCTATTATCTTATATATCTAAGATTTTAAAGGTTACTTTAAAGAAAAAAATAAGTTACATAACATAAAGAAAATAAAATAAAAAGTTAAAAATACTAAAAAAGCGATTAACTACTTTACCTTTACTACTTACTTACACTGTGCAACAGGAGAGGACATATATAGCATTAAACCTAAGAAGCATGCTAAGCAGTTTATCCTTAATAACTAATACTATATAGTATACTAAGGTAAACTATAAAACACAGGCGCAGTAAAAATCTCTACTATTAGTAAGTCTTAGCTTAAGGCGTATATATAAAAGAACTTATATATAAAAATTAATTAAATACTTAGCTAAATAAATATTAGCTTTAAAAGCTAAACACTAAAAAAATTAATTAGTATAGTATAACATACTTTACAGGCAAGTTGCTTACACACCTAAGTTGCTTACTTTTGCTAAGACCTTACTAAACTACTCTTTCTACACTAATGCATTTCTAACAACACTACTTAGACATGCTAAAAGAATATAAAATATAGTTTACACTTTAAGCTTTTAAATAAAACATAAAACTTTTAAAGAAACATGCTATAGCTACATATAAAGTCCTATAAATAATAATAAATAACTACAGCGCTAGATAACTTTTACAAGCTAATTCTACAGCTAACTTATAAAGGCTACATAATAAAAATAAGCAGGTAATTATTAAGACTATACTTAAGCTATATACACAAGGATTTTCCTCTTAGATAGCATTTATAGCTAATATAGCTAATTCTTTGCACGCTAAGCATAATCTAGGCTATGTTAGCATAAACTAGCCTAGTATGTTTATAAAGTGTTATTTAGAGCTTAAAGTAAAGTTTTAAGCGTAAGTATAGTTAATATATATTTAGCCTATTATAAAGCCTGTTTTGCTAAAGTTGTATATGTTATTATCCTAGATGCTATGCTTAGCTTTTATATTCTTTATAAGGCTAAACCTGCCCTAAATTACTCTACAACTCTTGTAAAAAGCTCTCTTATAGTTATACTTACGCTTAAATGTTACTTTAAGCTCTAAATAACGCTTTATAAACATACTAGGCTAGTTTATGCTAACATAGCCTAGATTATGCTTAGCGCGCAAAGAATTAGCTATATTAGCTATAAATGCTATCTAAGGGGAAAATCCTTGCGCATATAGCTTAAGTATAGTCTTAACAATTACCTGCTTGTTTTTATTACATAGCCTTTATAAGTTAGCTGTAGAATTAGCTTGTAAAGGTTGTCTAGCGCTATAGTTATTTATTATTATTTATAGAACTTTATATATAGCTATAGTATGTTTCTTTAAGAGTTTTATGTCTTATTTAAAAGCTTAGAGTGTAAACTATATTTTACATTCTTTTAGCACGTCTAAGTAGTGTTGTTAGGAATGCATTAGTATAAAAAGAGTAGTTTAGTAGGGTCTTAGTAAAAGTAAGCAACTTAGGTGTGTAAGTAACTTGCCTGTAAAGTACGTTAAATTTAAAACTTAATTAGTCTAGTTACTTACTACATTTTAAAAACTCTAACACTATTTTTACTATTATTAGTAGATGCTAACTAGCTTAGAGTATACTTTAATAACATTTTAAATGTTATTATATGTAAAGATAAAACTACTATTTTTATTATATAAAAATAGAAACAATTTTTTTTTAATGTTAGTAAAAAAAAATCTATGTCCTTTTTTACTAAATTAAAACTCTACTGCCTTTACTACTAATTTAGACACCTGTATATAAAGAGACTTTAGAAGATGCTAACTAGCGCTAGCTATAACATTAATGCTGCTATGCTAGAAAAAATTAAAAAGTTTTACTACTTTTACTAAGTATATAACTAGGCCTTATAAAGATTTAAGTTTATAATTAAAAATAACACTTACTTTAACTATAAAGTTATTATTAATATTATATAAATTAATAATAAAGATGTTTTATATGTTATTAATATAGACATATTATTTTAGGCTGCTATATTTCTAAAATCTATGTCTACACAAGATACCTAAGATGCACTATGCAAATGCTAGATTAACACCTATTAAGGACCCTTAGACTACATTATATATAACCTAGGCATAAACTTTACATTAGAGGATTTTTAAGCTTATGCAAAGATTATAGAAGCTACATGTAGACAGATGCCTGTAGAAGCATATTAGGCAGTTAAAAAAGTTAAGTGCGCACATGTACTTCTTTAATAAGTGTTTAACATCCTAAAGACTAAGCTAAGTAACTGTATAAATAATAAGGCTATCCTGCAGATAGCAGTTAAGGCCCTAAACAACATAGCTAGCCTACACAGTCTAGTACCTATGCTGCTAGTCTTTAGAGCATACTTAAGAGTTAACCTAGACTTTTTACTATTACTAGACATTATTACATAAGTAAGCGCTATGTAGAAGGTAATAAAGATGCTTTAAAAAGACTATATAATAGTTAACATTAATTATATAATAAACACTTATAATAGCTTTATAACATATAAAGTTCTTAATCTCCTTCTTAGCTTAGAGATTATAGCATAGAGAAAGAAGAAAGGCTAGACTAGCCTATATAAGATTAAAAGCATTAAAAGAAAAGATGTTATTATTAATATAAAAAATAGCCTACTAAAGCTCTAATATACGCAGGTTAAACTATACTATAAAAAAAAGAAAAAAATAACTTACTTATAATAAATAACCTAAATAAACTAATCTCTATATAAAAAGATCTCTTAAAGAAGAGAAAAAAAGATAACTTTATAAAAATGTTATAAAAGTAGAACTAAAGCCTACTATAAACTAAGCCCTTTAAGATAGTAACGTACCTAACAGGTTGGCCAGCCACACAGGTTAGCTAGCTACTTTTGCTAAGCCCCTACTAAAACTACCCTATTCTCTTGCAAAACAGCCTACTTTAGCCCTATATAAAGTAATACAACATAAGATATAATTTAGAGTCTACTTTTACAACTTACTTACATATATGTAAGTTATGCCTAGTTTAATTACACTGTTTATATTGCTTTTAACTTAGCTTACCTCTTTTAGTGTGCACTTATATTTTTAGCTTCTTCTTATTACTACGCGCTCTAAACTCCTTTAGAGTAGTTAGATAAGCCTTATTCTTAACTATTAAAGTTTTTTCTGCTTAAATCTACTTTTTTTTATGTAATTTATGTTATGTAGTAGCTTTATTTACTACTTAAAGCTTTATAATCTTATAGCCTACTTTATTATAATAATGCTCTAGATAACTATTATCTACTTTTTATTACCTTACTATATTACCTTTAGCTATTTTTATCTTTCTAAAGCTATAATACCTGCTTTAGTTAATATTTAGCTTATTATAAAGTTTAACTTATTAAAGTTATACTTGTTTTTATTTTAGATACTGTACGTAGCTTTTATGTTAGCTACTAGGTAAAACTAGCTTTAGATAACCTTTAGATCTTTATAAAGCGCTTTTTTATAATTATACTTATAATTAAACTTTATTATAAACTTTAGGCAGTGCTTAACTTATATGCTAGACTAGTTTAAGCTAACCTAGCCTAGATTACGCTCTATAGGCAAGAAATTAGCTATATTAGCTATAGCTGCAGGCCTAGAGGGAAATCTGTGTGTAATAAGCTTAAGTATGTACTTAATAACTACTTTTTTTTTAAGCTTAGTTAGATTTCTTAATTTAGGCTAGCATTCTGCTTATAAAGGCTGTCTAGCGCGTTAATTGCTTAGTGTTATATAAAAAACATTATAAATAGCAATAGTGTGTTATAAAGAGAGTTTTAAGTCTTATTTAAAAGCCTAAAGAGTGTAACGACCGGCTATCCAGGTGTTTCCTAGGCTGTCGTAGACTGGCCTAGACTGCACTAGGCAGTCCCGGACGACTCCCGAACCGTGCCGTTAACCCCGCACTTCCCAGACAATGCCTACCTCGCCTAAAAAGCCGGGCATCCTAGACAGGTAATACTTTAAACTAGACCTACGGCATACTAGATCTGTCGCTACCAGCGCTGCCGTGCCTGGCTCTCTAGAGAAGTATATAGCTAGTTGTAGAAGCCCTCTTTAGATAGCAGAGGATTGCCTTAGAAATTAGGCAGGTATTAATTATACTCCTATGTTACAGTTACACCCTTATTAGTTAATACACCTCTTAATTATAAAGTATATACTCTATTTTTTACAATATAATCCTCTACCTACTTAATAATACCTAGCATAACTGTTGCTACCTAAGCTAGTGTTGTACAAGACTTACAGACTCCCTCTGCAGACAGACTACCTAACAAAGGGGGGACATCTGCGCAACCCCCCTAGAGACTGCCACTCCTAGACCCCTTTACCTAGGCTAAGACACTCTTAGAGGAGATTACAACAAGCAACATTACCTAACTAGATGCTAAGATCTAACAAAAAGAACTAAGAAAAAAAGTAAGAGAAAAGAGAAAAAGACTAGAATAACTCTAAAAAGACTAATTAAAGGAAATATTATAATCCCCCTAAGGGCCTTACAACTCCCTCTATAATAACCTAACCCCTGTAGGGCCAGGGCCAGCAGCCCCCCTATGGACAGCCACTAGCTAACCCTTATTGTTCCTACCTAGGACAGCTGCTCCTGTGGGCACCCCTTTTAGGCTACAGTTGCCTAAGCCTAACTAACCCCTAAAGTTTAAAGGAAAGTCCTATAAGCAACTATAAGCATATATTAGGGGCTGTAAGGAATACATCTAAAACCTCTTAGTCTTCCTAAATGCAGCATTACAGGTGGAGTTCTGCTAGCGCTACCTAGGGGAGGACCCCTGCAACTGTTAGGATAGGGTAGTACGTGTAATCCCTACAGTTAACTACCTAACCTAATTACACTAAGGCTTTATAAAGGAAACGCTGTTAAGCTTTCTTAAACATGCCTAGAAGAAAAAAAATTTAGCTAGGCAAAGAATTAAAAACATAAATTAAAGAAATTAAACCCCTACTAAACTTCTTAACTATCTTAAAACCTAGTAAGAGGATATTAACTTTATTAAAGCTTTAAATAACTTAAATTAGAACCTAATACATAACTTTTTCTCTACCCTAGACAGAAAAGTGCAGTACAGGCTAGACTTCTAACTAAGGGTGTAGAGTAGTCTCTTTAAATTAGAGACAGAGGCTAACTAGCACTAGCAGGTCCTCTAGGCAGAAGGGAACTGTGGGGGTAGCAAGAGGCCCCTAGAAGGAGCAGAACACCCCTTAAAAAGCTAAGCAGGTTATAAGAAACCCTAGGGTAACTAACACTAAAAAAATAATATAAAGCCTTATAACTTTATAGCTGCTAAGCCTTAAAAGTTAGAGGCTAAAAGGGCACAGAAGGCTAAGAACTAAAAAAAGGGGGGCTGCTATAACTATTATAAGCAGGGCTATGTGCAGAGAAACTGCCCCCTTAAAAAGGACAACCTAGCAGGAAAAGCCGCGCCCTAGGACGCCCCCCCCTGCGTCTTATAGGCTAGGTAGAATACTTAAAGGGGCAGAAAGCAGCAGCAGCAAGTACCTAGAGAGCTAGGCCTAGTGCTATAAGGGCAACACTTATATCTCTTTTAAAGGCTGTTAGGGGTCTAACCTTCTCTTACTACTACTAAGCTATAATAGACTCTAGGGTAGAGGCAAACTTCCTAGATTAAAACCTTGCTAAAAGAGCAGGTGTAGTAGTTAACCTAGTAGACCTAGGCTTCTTTGTATCCCTAGAAGGACAGCTATTAGAGGTTATAGGAAGGGCTAACATTTTTTACTATATTAAAAATAGTAGGAGGTAGTCTTAAGTAAGTAAATCTACCTTCTTTATAACAAGAATCTCTAGTTATAGTATAATATTAGGCATGCCCTAGCTAGAAGAATAGAACCTAACTCTTAACTTTATACGCAAGATAGTCTATTTCTAAGGACACTACTAACTTTATAAGAAGATTAGTCTAGACAGCCTAGAGGCATTTATAAAGGTACTAATAAACCCTAATAATAACATGTTTATAATAGTAATTGCTTGCGCATCTTAACTAACCTTAGAGGAGCCTAGGCTGCTGTTAGCATACTTTAAAAAGTTTTAAAGAGCATTTTTAGAACATAACGCCTCTCTTCTACCTAACTATGGCCCACACGAGCTTGTAATTAACTTAGATAAGGGAAAAGAACCCTTATACAGCCCCCTTTATAGTCTCTTTGCCACTAAGGCGGAAGTTCTATAAAAGTATGTCTAGACAAACCTAGAACAGGGATAGATACGCTGCTTAACATTAAGGGCAGGGGCCCCTGTTCTATTTACAAAAAAGAAGGATAGAACACTTTAACTCTGCGTAGACTACTAGGGCCTTAACGCTATTATAGTAAAGAACTAATACTTTCTTTTGTTAATTAGAGAATCTCTAGATTAATTAGGCTGCGCTAAAATCTACTCTAAACTAGACCTGCGTAACACCTACTACTGCATTTAGATTAAGGAGGGGGATAAGTAGAAGACTGCCTTCTAGACCTGCTATAGCTATTTTAAATACACTATAATGCCTTTTAGACTTATAAACGCCCTAGCAGTCTTCTAGAGTTACATTAACTCTGCGCTGTTAGACCTCCTTAACATATGTTGCATTATCTACTTAGATAATATACTTATCTACTTCTAAAATAAAGTTAAGCATAAGAAGCATGTTTGCTTAGTCCTGTCTAGGCTTTTTTAGCATAAGCTATACACTAAGCTCTTAAAATGTGAATTTTACACAGATAAAGTAAGGTACCTAGGCTTTATTGTTACCCTAGAAGGGGTCTAGATAGAGGAGGACTAAGTTGAAGCTATCTAGGGGTAGCTAATCCCTAGAACTGTAAGGGAGATCTAGATCTTTTTAAGGTTTACTAACTACTACTAATACTTTATAGAAGGATTCTTGCAGATTGCTACCTCTTTACACTAGCTTACCTAATAACCCTAAGGTTTAGCTAAGGGAGGCTATTAGTAATGTAAGAAGGAGTCTATCCCCCTAGCGCTAAGTCTCTAAGCAGTGTCTGCCTTTAATAAACTAAAGGGTAGATTTGCTAGAGGACTACTACTAGTACATTTTAATCCTAACCTGCACTGCTAGGTTAAAACTAATGCCTTAGGATATGCAATCTTAGGAATTCTAAGCCAGCCTAGGCCAGACAGGGCAGGAAAGGACTAGTGGCACCCTGTAGCCTTTTTCTTGCGCAAAATGACAGCAGCAGAATGTAACTATAACACCTACAACAGTAAGCTACTTGCTATAGTGGAGGGCTTTAAACACTAGCGCCACTATCTAGAGGGGGCTGCCTACATAATAGAACTCCTAACAGACTACGCTAACCTCTAAGGGTTTATAACTACTAAAACCCTAACTAGGAGGTAGGCTTAGTAGGCAGAGTAGGTAGCTACCTTTAACTTCTAAATCTGTTATTAACTAGGTAAGACTAACTCTGCTAACAGGCCCTTAAGGAGGCCTAATTATAAAAAGGGTAGAGAAGGTAACAATAAGGACAGCCTAGGATTGCAGGAGCAGGCACTTTGTGATCTGCAGCGTAAACTGGAGCTAGACAGGGCAAGATTACCCTAGGAGGGCCTAGAATAGCCAGGAATAGCAGCTGTTACCTAAGCAACTAGAACAGAGGCCTTAGGTACTGCTGGAATAGCAGATAGAACCTAAAGCCTAGAGAGCTCTTTAATAAGGGCAATTACAAAGGGGCTTAGAGAAGATCCGCACGCTAAAGGCGTAAAAAAGGCTTAGGAAAAGAATGCAAAGGACTAACTAGACTAGGCAGGCAGGTAGTTAGAAGGGAAGAAGAGACTTCTTACCTATAAAAAGAAGACCTACATACCTAGAGGAGCAAAGATTTAAGCCCTCTAGGCCTGCTATAACTATCCCTTAGTAGGCTATTTTAGATTTAGTAAAACCTTCTATTAAGTATAAAGGGACTTTTATTAGCTAGGCATGCAGTAATACACTAAAGACTACCTTAGCACATGCCAGGCCTGCTGACGCGCGAAATCCCCTTAACATGCCCTGTACAGGGAACTCCAGCCCCTCCCAGTCCCCTCTGGGATCTGGGAGGATATCTCTATGGATTTTATTACAGAGCTACTACCTAGCTAGTTAAATAGAAGGAGCTATAACAGTATCCTAGTTATAGTTAATTATTTCTTTAAAATAGCCTACTACATCTCTAGTAGGGGCACCTTAAAGGCAGCGGCCTTAGCTAAGACCTTTAGGCAGGAAATTCTAAGACTTCACAGCCCCCCCTTCTCTATTATAATAGACTAGGGAGCCCTGTTTATGTCTGCCTATTAGAAGACATTTATAGCCTGCTTAAAAATAAAGAGACTTTTCTTTACTGCCTTTTACTTATAAACTAACAGCTAGACTAAGCGCTAAAACTAAACATTAGAGTAGTATCTCTAAATATACTGCAACTATAAGTAGGACAACTAGGCGGAGATTCTCTCTAACGCAGAATATGCCTATAACAACGCTGTCTACAGCTCTACAGGGATATTGCTATTCTAGGCTGTCTATAGGAAGAATCTGCTGTCCATAGACGTGCTAAAATAAGTAAAGAAGGCTAGTATTTCTCTATAAGCACTCTAAGACAGTAACAAACTAGCCTAGACTAGGCAGAAGCTAGCTAAACGCCTTAGGACAGTGTAAGAGTACTAGAAGTAATAGCATAACAAGACGCATAAATATAAAATATACTTAGTAGGGAACTAGGTATACCTTAGCACTAAGAACATTACTACCTCCTAGCTAAAAAAGAAGCTAGACAACAAATATATAGGCCCTTAAAAGGTTTCTGCTATACATAGGACTTAATCTTACTGCCTAGACTTACTAGCTAGCTTCTAGATCTACCTAGTATTCTATGTTAGCCTTCTTAAGCTAGCACTTTTAAGTTACCTGTTACCTTGCAAACAACCCCTAGCTAAGGCAGTGATACCCTAAGCAGGAACAGATATATAGGACGTGGACCACATTGTGGACTAAGAGCTGCATAAGGGAATGTGGCTATACAGAGTACGCTAGAAAGGGTTTAGAGAGGAAGATAACTAACTGCTCCTAGCAGAAGACATATCTAAGGGGGCTATAAATAAATTCTAGAGATAAGTAGAACTGCTAGTACAAGGGAGAACAGGGAGAGGGAAAGAAAGGCTAAATTAGGCTAAGAGGGACTAGACTAAAAGAAACAAACCTAAACTAGACAACTCTATAAGAGCTTAGAACATTTTAAAAAAAAAACTTTTAAGCACTATAAACTTTAGAAACTTAGCCTGTTTTTTACTGTCCCTGTTTTTAAATACCACTAGATTAGTCTAGATTACCCCTAGACTAGCCTAGATACCCCTAAGAAAGGGGACAAATGCACCATAAAGCCCAGACTTTACTAGAGAAACCTAAAAGAAAAGCAAGCCACTAGAGAGAATATAGGAAGAGTATAAGGCGCCATAACCATTCCTAGAGAAGCCACCGCTATGCAAAAATAGACCAAACCGTCCCAGAGGAGGAGAGAATAGCAGGTAGAAACCCAGAAAAGGCAAAACCTATCCCAGGGGGCCTAGACAGGCCTAGAGACCCCCAGATCTGCCAGACCAATGCAAAGGAAGAAGAAAAATGCCAAGGAGACTAAAAATAGAGGCAGACAACCTGCCTTATCCCTAGAAAATGTTTTGCTTAGGGTCAAAAGCGTCAAAATCACAAGCAAAGTTAGTTTTCTGCATGCCCCGCTTGCTCTTGTAAAATTCCTTAGCGAGGAAGAGGACCTGAGCCTAGAGAACGCTGAAATCGGCAGCAGAAGGCTGAGTACCCTAGACAGGGTTAGACTGCTCTAGAAGAGCCCAGATAGGTACAGGTCAGGGAACATACAGTGCGGACGCGCTTAGAGACTAGAGAAAGGGGTCCTAAGCCGTCGTTGTCACCCATTCCCCCCTTGCGCTTCACTAATGCCCTCTTCTCTGCCTCGCTAAGACCAACAATACCCAAGTCCCTAAACACCTTCTCGCCGACATAGAGGGGGGTTAGGGCGTTACCGGCCATCTTGCCGCAGACAAGCCTAGCAAGAATTAGTCCAGAAACCCCTAGAAAGCCCTAGAGACCCCCAGGGAAACCCAGGAGAGTCTAGAGGGTGGCTAGGGATCACAAACTTATTAAGATGAATAACAACCCTATCAACCTCCTCACAGAGACCCTTAATAACGTCTAGCAGGTACTTTTAAGTGTCGCTAAGGTCAATTTAGGTCTTAAGCTAGGGAGAACTGCCAAAGATAGTGCTCATAATAGTCGCAATCGCTAGGCAACAGTCCTCCAGGCACTACAACCCAAGAATTAGCAAAAAGAACCAAGAAGCACCCTAGGGACCCCTAGACAGCCATAAACAGCCCTAGGATAACCTACTTAATAGCAGTCTCTGCCACCCTCATAGCAGCTATTGCACTTCAAGAGGTCATCAGTGCGCTCAGGCTCCAACAAGCCTTAACAGATGTAGGTATCGCGAGTCTAGACGTCGCAATCCTCCTTAACAAGGAAACAGCATAGTAGAATCACGCCCAGCTCATGCGCCATGATCCCGCCCATGATCTTATCAAGGCAAGTCAAGCAGGGATTGACAGTAGCCAGGGCCCTATTCGCAGCCAAGGCAATCCCGTCCGACCGCTTGCTGGCCAGGAAAGACATCGTTCAGTGGTGAAATGTGCGAGACAGGGCTCGGGGGGCCTAGGGGGGCCTAGATCGGGATAGACAGGACCAGAGGCGTTGAAAATGGGACGGGGGATGGCCAGCTGGGGTGGCTGGCCGAGGAAGAATCTGAAGGCAGTCAGAATGGGGACTCTCTAGGACAGACAGAGCTTCATATGGGGTCCTCTGGCCCAGGGGGGCCCTAGAACACCCTAGGAACCCCTAGGAAGGCCTAGGGGCTCCCGCGGAAAATCTCTCCAAAATACGTACCGGAAGCGCGGAGTAGAGTGTAGGTGTGATGGAGGATTTGGCTTGGCGGAAAGTATTTAACCCCTCAGATTAAATTCAGAGTGACACAAAATCACGTGACTTCTAAACCTTAAGGAAGGGCTTAGATTTAGGCGCGGGGTCGCGCCTTAGAAAGAGATGGGGCTTTGTAACAACTGGCTATCTAGGTGTTTCCTAGGCTGTCGTAGACTGGCCTAGACTGCACTAGGCAGTCCCGGACGACTCCCGAACCGTGCCGTTAACCCCGCACTTCCCAGACAATGCCTACCTCGCCTAAAAAGCCGGGCATCCTAGACAGGTAATACTTTGAACTGGACCTACGGCATACTAGATCTGTCGCTACCAGCGCTGCCGTGCCTGGCTCTCTGGAGAAGTATATAGCCAGTTGTAGAAGCCCTCTTTAGATAGCAGAGGATCGCCTTAGGAATTAGGCGGGTATCAATCGTACTCCTATGTCACAGTCACGCCCTTGTTGGTCAATACACCTCTTGATTGCGAAGTGTATACCCTGTTTTTTACAAAGAGCAAGCTGTATCTAATATTCTTTAGAAGATTTAATCTAGTGTTGTTGTTAAGGCATTATGTAGATAGGTAGAGTTTAGTAGGGGCTTAGCAAAAGTGGCCAGCCAACCTGTGTAGCCGGCCAACCCGTTAGGTACGTTAATGCTGCACTAGTGTAAAAGAAAGACATAAATACTAGAAGAAGTAAAAGGTAAAGAAAACCTGCATAAAGTCTAGACTAGGTATTCTTAACTTAAAAAAAAGAATAATTAAGCCTTATCTATTAAGCTTTATATAGATAGTGTAATTACTACACTTAGAAAACTATTTAAGAAATTAAACTATATAAAGATAGTTAAACACTTTAATTACTAATAGTACTTTTAAAGTTATAGTGTATAACTTAATAAAGCATAAAGGTTAGATCTTTAACGTTTATTTTATATAAAAAGTAAAAGGTAAAATAACCTAACTATATAAAAAATCCAGCCTAGTGTTTACTAGCTACTTAAATAAAGAGAAAGAAAAAATCTTTACTTAATTACTAACTATTTAAAAAATAAGCTAGAAACTACTTTTAGCTATAAAAGTAAGCCTAAAAGCTTCATACAAAATGCATCTTAAACTATGTAATATTATATAAGTATATATCTAATTAATAGATAAGCTTATGCGCACGCTGTACATAAAGCTACTAAAGGAGATACGCTAGAGCTTTCTACTAAATATAATACTCTAGGTTGTACAACCCTTATATAAAGCTGCTAAATTAAGACTGTATTAGTTTAAAACATACTATAACTACTATAAAGATAAGCTGTGCATGCACACCTCTTTATATAACCCCTATCTCTTAATTATAGATAAAGGAGAGCATACTTTTAGTATTACTAACCTATAGATAGACAATACTTTAAGCATTATAATAAAAGATTTTGTGTAAAGAAAAAAAAAGAATTATAAAAGGTAAAGTTTTATATAAAAAGTAAAACTATTTTAGTAAAAAAGCAGCTTATTAAGTTTAATAGTAAAAAGATTAAACTTATACATAACATATTAGTTTTTACTTAAAAGGAATAAGTAAGCTACTTTTATATAATTAACCTAAAGGATAAAGATGCTGTACAATAATATATTAAGTAGTGTGTAAAAGGTGTATATATTATATTTATATGTTAACTAAAGGCAGCATTTAATCTGTCTATTACTGCATAAACTATAGACCTTTTATATAATAATATTAACACACTTAACGCATAAATCTAATAGCAGATAGATAATAGTAAGTGTAGTCTTACTTTTTTACTATTATAGCTTTATAGTGTAAAGCTATTTATTTTTACTAATAAATTATTTACTAATAATAAAAACTTAAGCTTATAGCTAAGATTTTTAATTATATTAAGTAATAAAAACTATATAAAATAAAGTAACTGTTAAATAGGCTCTAACAGCTAGCTGCTTATAGTATAAGCACTTAAGTAGCAAGAGTAAGAGTGGTGTACAGTGTGCACAGCGTACAAGGTAGGTAAAGTAAGGGCAACATGTTTCTAGTTCTATTGCTCTTGTCTTTCCTCTATACAGAGGAAAAGGGGGATATCTAGATGTTCACACACAGAGGTTCACGCACAAGCATTATGTAACATAGATACGTGATCCTGCTTGTGCGCGATCGCTTGTATTTAGGCTGCGACGCTGCTGCTGCGTACAGACACTAGCAACTTTTCTTTTTGTCTAAAGAGTTACCTTCTGTACACGTTACCTCCCTTTTATCTGTGTAGGTCTATCTAATTATGTTCTACCTTTACTCTACCCCTATTTGTTAGGACTTGCCTTAGTAATGCTGTGCGTTAGAGTAGGCTAGTTATGCTATGTAAATAGCTTTTCTCTTCTTTATTCTTTGCTTTCTAAGCCTTACTGTACAATCCCCTAGCTCTTTTCTCTTTTTGTACAGTGCTAGCAGTGACAGATCCTTATAATAAGAAAGATAAGTGCGTATAATAAAAAAA
>NW_022985181.1:454493-468889 GCF_010093535.1 Lindgomyces ingoldianus | reverse complement strand
CTAGTTGTGCTATGTAAATAGCTTTTCTCTTCTTTATCCTTTACTTTCTAAGCCTTGCTGTATAATCCCCTAGCTCTTTTCTCTTTTTATATAGTGCTAGCAGTAATAGATCCTTATAATAAGAAAGATAATTATATATAATATAAAAAAAAATAAAATAAAATAAAAAGAAATAAGCCTTATATAAAGGTGTTGTTAGTCTAGTTAGTCTAAGGCATCTTTGCGCACAGGATCTAGCTAGTCCACAGATGCTTCTATTTAGACAGAGAGGCAGTTAGTTAAGACTAATAATTAAAGAGCCTAGTTTAGTGTTTTCTTTATACATGCATCTACTAAGTTGTCTTTACTATTAATCTACCTAATCTTAGTAATTTCCCTCTTCTTATATAATTTATAGAGTAATATAATGTTAATTATAAGTTACTTTTTGCTAGTAGTGCCTAGCTTAATAAGGTAATTATATAGAGACTTTAAATCTATGTAGATTACTACTAAGATTAGTAGCAGTTTAAGCGTTTATATAATTTACTATAAAGTTGTACTAAAAGCAATTATATTATTAAACTCTTTAACTATTTTATATAGTTTACTAGTAAGAACACTCCTAGTTACTCTTTTACACTTAGTAAAATTCTAGTGTATAATATTACCTAGTATTTTAAAGTAGTTACTTTACTTTATACAGTTCTTATTACCTAATATAATTAAAAATTCTAGCTATAAGCTAAAGTTCTTATTATTAGCAAATAATCTATTTATAAAGATAAACAGCTTTACATAATTAAGCTGTAATAGTAGAAAGGTAAGACTATGCTTACTATTATCTATCTGCTATTAAATTTATGCGTTAAGTGTGTTAATGTTATTATGCAAAGAGTCTATAGTTTATGCAGTAATAAAGAGGTTAAATGCTGCCTCTAGTTAACACACAGATGCAATGTATACCCCTCTTACATATTACTTAATATATTATTGTGCAGCATCCTTATTCTCTAGGTTAATTATATAAAGGTAGCTTACTTATCTCTTCTAAGTAAAAACTACTATGTTATGTGTAAGCTTAATTCTTCTACTATTAAACTTAATAGGCTGCTTCTTTGCTAGAATAGTCTTACCTTTTATATAGAACTTTGCTTTTTATAGTTTCTTCTTTTCTCTTTACACAAAATCTTTTATTATAATGCTTAAAGTGTTATCTATTTATAGGCTAGTAATACTAAAGGTGTGCTCTTCTTTATTAGTAATTAAAAAGTAGGGGTTATATAAAAAGATGTGCATACGCAGCTTTTTTTTATAGTAGTTATAATATGTCTTAAACTAATACAGTCCTAATTTAGCAGCTTTATACAAGGGTTGTACAACCTAGAGTATTGTATTTAGTAGAAAGCTCTAGCGCATCTTCTTTAGTAGCTTTGCGTACAGCGTGCGCATAAGCTTATCTGTTAATTAGATGTATGCTTATGTAATATTACATAGTTTAAAATGCATTCTGTACATAGCTCTTAGGCTTGCTTTTATAGCTAAAAGTAGTCTCTAGCTTATTCTCTAGATAGTTAGTAACTAGGTAAGGATTTCTCCCTTCTCTTTATCTAAGTAGCTAGTAAACACTAGGCAGGATTTCTTATATAGTTAAGTTATTTTACCTTTTACTTTTTATATAAGGCAGAGGTTAAAAATCTAACTTTTATGCCTTATTAAGTTGTACGCTATAACCTTAAAAGTGCTGTTAGTAATTAAGGTGTCTATCTCTATGCAGTCTAATTTCTTAAATAGTTTTTCTAGTGTAGTAATTACACTATCTGTATAAAGCTTAATAGATAAAGCCTAATTATTCTTTTTCTTCTAGGTTAGAAATACCTAGTCTAGACTTTATGCAGGTTTTCTTTACCTTTTACTTCTTCTAGTATCTATATCTTTCTTTTACACTAGTGCAGCATTACTATTCTAAGGGGCTTAGTTTGTAGTAGGCTTTAGTTCTGCCTTTATAACATTCTTATAAGGCTGTTCTCTTTTTCTCTTCTTTAGAAAATCTTTTTATATAGAGATTAGTTTATCTAGGTTATCTGTTATAAGTAGGTTATTTTCTTCTTTTTCTCTATAGTATAGTTTAACCTATGTACATTAGAGCTTTAGTAGGCTATTCTTTCTCTTAATAATAATGTCTCTTCCTTTAATGCTCTTAATCTTATATAGGCTAGTCTAGCCTTCCTTCTCTCTCTATGCTATAATCTCTAAGCTAAGGGGAAGGTTAAGAACTTTATACATTATAGGGCTATTATAAGTGTTAATTATATAATTAATGTTTACTTTTATATAGTCCTTTTAAAGTATCTTTATTACCTTTTATATAGCGCTTACTTGTGCAATAATGTCTAGTAATAGCAGAGAGTCTAAGTTAATTCTTAGGTATGCTCTAAAGACTAGCAGCGTGGGTACTAGACTGTGTAGGCTAGCTGTGTTGTTTAGAGCCTTAACTGCTATCTGCAGGATAGCCTTATTATCTGTACAGTCACCTAGCTTAGTCTTTAGGATGTTAAACGCTTATTAAAGAGGTGTGTGCGCGCGCTTAACCTTTCTAACTGCCTAATGTGCTTCTATAGGCATCTGCTTACATGTAGCTCCTATAATTTTTGCACAAGCTTAAAAATTCTCTAAAGCAAAGTTTATACTAGAGTTATGCACAATATAGTCTAGAGGTCCTTAATAGGTGTTAATCTAGCATTTGCACAGTGCATCCTAGGTATCTTGTGCAGACATAGATTTTAGAAATGTAGCAGCTTAAAATAATATGTCTGCATTAATAATATATAAAACATCTCTATTATTAATTTATACAACATTAATAACAACTTTATAGTTAAAGTAAGTGTTATTCTTAATTATAAACTTAAATCTTTATAAAGCCTAGTTATATAGTTAGCAGAGGTAGCAAAACTTCTTAATCTCTTCTAGCACTGCAGCATTAATGTTATAGCTAGCGCTAGTTAGCATCTTCTAGAGTCTCTCTATGCAGGGGTGTCTAAATTAGTAGTAGAGGCAGTAGAGTTTTAATTTAGTAAAGAAAGACATAGATTCTTCCTTACTAACATTAAAAAAAAAGTGTTTCTATTTTTATATAATAAGTACAGTAGTTTTGTCTTTATGTACAATAATATTTAGAATATTATTAAAGTATGCCCTAAGTTAGTTAGCATCTGCTAGTAATAGCAAGAATAGTGTTAGAGTCTCTAGAATGTAGTATGTAACTAGACTAATTAGGTTCTAAATTTATATAGTACTAATTAATTTTTTTAGTGTCTAGCCTTTAAAGCTAATATCTATTTAGCTAGGTATTTAATTAATTTCTATATGTAGGTTCTCTTATATATACGCCTTAAGTTAGAACTTGCTAATAGTAAAAATCTTTACTGCGCTTATGTCCTATAGTTTGCCTTAGTATACTATATAGTATTAGTTGTTAAAGATAAACTGCTTAGCATATTTCTTAGGTTTAATGCTATAGATGTCCTCTCCTGTTGCATAGTGTAGATAGGTAGCAGAGGTAAAGTAGTTAACAGCTTTTTTAGCATTCTTACCTTTTTATTCTATTTTCTTTACATTATGCAAATTATTCTTTTTCTTAGAGTAACCTTTAAAGTCTTAGATGTACAAGGTAATAGCTTTATATAATAAGGTCTTATTATAAAAATTTTTATATAAGGCAATGTACTAGTTCTTTGCTTATGTATAGTTATTATAAGGGTAGTTTAATAACTAACATTCTTTTTTATAGTAAACAAAGCACTTCTTTGTCTGCGTGCAGTTGTCTCTAGATTGTAGCCTAAACCTAAATAAAAATCTTCTATGTTATTCTCTTCTGCGCAGAGGGAAGCTTCCTTCTTGTTGTGCAGACTCTTATTATATAGAGTTATATTAGTAGTCTGTGTAGTATGCATTAGGCAGTTTCTAGAGGTATTAGTTTACCTTTTAGTTTATAGTAACTTAAAGTAATGCCTATAAGTTGCTAAATAAGGCTTTACATAAGGGCTTAATAGTAAACATAGCATGTTCTAGTTTTAGTTATCCTTAACAGGCTTGTACAATAGCAGTGTGCAGTAAAACATCCTTTTAGAATTTTATTCCTAGTGCCCTTTATATAAGTGTAAGCTTGTTAATTATTGTTTTAAGAGCTTTATATAAACTTTTATTAAAGTTCTTTTATTAGCATTATGTAAAGGTTATTATTATCTAGTCTGTCTAGTACTAGCTATAGTTTACATTAGTGTTAAAGTAACTGCTTAAGGTGTTGTACAAATGCTTCTAGTCATGTCTAGGGCCTATGTTATGCATATAGTACATATTTGCCTAACCTTCTAGGATATCTAGAAAGATGTCTGTGTACTAAGTTTTCTAGATATCTAGCTATTAACATAGATTAATAAAAATTCTTATTTTATTTATAAAAATATTATATAGTTAATCTATGTAGTTATTATTTTTCTTTTATGCCTTTTAGAATTATATAATCTTGTCTGCTAAGAGTTTTTCTTTAGCAGTTTCCCTCTAGGGTGGAAGTTTGTACAGGCTGTGATGTAGTATGGATTGTGCAGGTGGTATCGGTGGTGCATACACTACTGCAGGCGGTGGTGTGTACGATTGAGGGTGTGGAGCAGGCGTTGGGTAGAGTGGCATGTATTGTTTGTACAGTGATCAGTGTAGTGCTAGCTAAGGTGTAGAAGCAGGTAATGCTAGTACGTTTAGTGTTAATAGCAGCATTATGTTTAGTCTGCTTCTGTGCAGAGCCTTATACAGCAATAGAGGTTGCGTACAAAGCCTTTCTAGTGCAATTGCCTTCCCTTGTGCTATATTGTACAGCTTCTAGGCTTAGGTACCTTTAGTGCCTAGCTATAGTGTGATTCCTTTGTCCTCTAGCACTTGTATAAGCTCTCTTTTAAACGCGCAGCTAAGTGCTAAGAAGTCTTATAGTGTCTATCTTTTAAAATCCTCTATGTACGCACTTAGAAGAGTAGCACCCTTCTAAGTTGTTATGCGTAGATTAGTAATTATACAACCTATGTATAATTAAGTCTGCAGGCTTGTTAGAGCCTCTAACATGTTAATCTTGTTATTCTAGTACTCTAGGCTAGTCTTGTTCTATAGTGTTGCCTCTAATATCCCTGTGTCCTTTGTAAGTTGTTTATATAATAGAAATTATTCCTTATTCTTCCTGTTATCGCGCAGAGTTGTTAGTTGCTAATAGGATTTTATTATAATAGTATAGTTAATTGCTTTTCTAGTAGATCGCGCAGGTACTGCTGTTGTCTAGCTGCTAGGTTGTGCAGCTTTAATGGCTTTAGTGTGCGCCTTGCACTATCTCCTCCTTACTTTGTACAGTAGCAGAGCTTGCTGTACAATGCAAAGGATTAATCTACTATTCTAAGAGATAGGTAACTAAACAAAGTACCTTGCAGGGTGTAGGTGCTTTGTTGTTACTCTTTCTAAGGGATAGGTAACAAAACAAAGTGCCTTACAGGGCGTAGGGTTGATCGCTTGTGCAGTGGATCGCGCGGGTACTGCTGTTGTCTAGCTGCTAGGTCGTGCAGCTTTAATGGCTTTGGTGTGCGTCTCGCACTATCTCCTCTTTACTTCGTACAGTAGCAGGGCTTGCTGTACGATGCAAAGGATTAATCTGCTATCCTAAGGGATAGGTAACAAAACAAAGTACCTTGCAGGGCGTAGGTACTCTGCTGTTACTCTTCCTAAGGGATAGGTAACAAAACAAAGTACCTTACAGAGCGTGGGTACTCTGTTGTTACTCTTGCTAATTTGCAGTTAATTAAATTAACTACTAATTAGTGTTAAATAGGCTCTAACAGCTAGCTGCTTATAGTATAAGCACTTAAGTAGCAAGAGTAAGAGTAGTGTACAGTGTGCACAGCGTATAAGGTAGGTAAGGTAAGGGCAACATGTTTCTAGTTCTATTGCTCTTGTCTTTCCTCTGTACAGAGGAAAAGGGGGATATCTAGATGTTCGCGCACGGAGGTTCGCGCACGAGCATCATGTGACATAGATACGTGATCCTGCTCGTGCGCGATCGCTCGTATCCAGGCCGCGACGCTGCTGCTGCGTACGGACAGTAACTACTTTAAAATACTAGGTAATATTATACACTAGAATTTTACTAAGTGTAAAAGAGTAACTAAGAGTGTTCTTACTAGCAAATTATATAAAATAGTTAGAAAGTTTAATAATGTAATTACCCTTAGTATAACTCTATAGTAAATTATATAAACGCTTAAACTACTATAAATTTTAGTAGTAATCTACATAGATTTAAAGTCTTTATATAATTACCTTATTAAGCTAAGCACTACTAGTAAAAAGTAACTTATAATTAACATTATATTGCTCTGTAAATTATATAAAAAAAGAAAGATTACTAAAATTAAGTAAATTAATAGTAAAAATAACTTAGTAGATGTATATATAAAAAAAATACTAAATTAGGCTCTATACTTTCTAGTCCTAACTAACTGCCTCTCTGTCTAGAAAGAAGCATCTGTGGACTAGCTAGATCCTGTGCGCAAAGATGCATTAGACTAACTAGACTAACAACACTTTTATATAAAGCCTATTTTTTTATTTTTTTTATTTTTTTTTGTACGCACTTATTTTTTATAATATAAAAAGAGAAAGGAGCTAGGGGATTGTACAGCAGAGTTTAGAAAGTAAAGGATAAAGAAGAGAAAAGCTATCTACATAGCGCAACTAGCCTATCCTAACGCACAACATCCCTAGGGCAAGCCCTAATAAACAGGGTAGAGTATAGGCAGATTGTAATTAGATAGACCTACACAGACAGAAGAGAGGTAACGCGTACAAAAGGCAACTCTTTAGATAAAAATAAAAAGTTGCTAGTGTCTATACACAGTAGTATTACAGTTTAGATATAAGCTATTGCGCATAAGCAGGATTATATATTAATGTTATATAATACTTATGTGTAAACCTCTATGCATAAATATTTAAATATCCCTCTTTTTCTCTGTACAGAGGAAAGATAAGAGTAATAGAACTAAAAACATATTGCTCTTACTTTACCTACTCTGTACGCTGTGCACACTGTACACCACTCTTACTCTTGCTACTTAAGTGCTTATACCACAAGCAGCTAGCTGAAAGAGCCTATTCAACAATAGCTAACTTATAAAGGCTAGGTAATAATAAAAAGTAAGTAATTATTAAGACTATACTTAAGCTATATACATAAAAATTTTCCCTTTAGATAGCATTTATAGCTAATATAGCTAATTCTTTATGCGCTAAGTGTAATCTAGGCTATATTAGCATAAACTAGCTTAGTATATTTATAAAGTGTTATTTAGAGCTTAAAGTAAAGTTTTAAGTGTAAGTAAAGTTAATAGATATTTAGCCTATAATAAAGCCTATATTACTAAAGTTGTACATGTTATTATTTTAGATGCTGTACTTAGCTGTAATATTCTTTATAAGGCTAAACCTACTTTAAATTACTTTAGAACTTTTATAAAAAGTTTTTTTATAGTTATACTATACTTAAACATTACTTTAAAGTTTAGATAACACTTTTTAAACATACTAAGCTAGTTTATAGTAATATAGCCTAGATTACACTTAGCGCGCAAAGAATTAGCTATATTAGCTATAAATGCTATTTAAAAGAAAAATTCTTACACATATAGCTTAAGTATAGTCTTAATAATTACCTACTTTTTTTTATTACCTAGCCTTTATAAGCTAGATATAGAATTAGCTTGTAAAAGTTATCTAGTGCTATAGTTATTTATTATCTTTTAAAAGACTTTATATATAGCTGTAGCATGTTTTTTTAAAAGTTTTATATTTTATTTAAAAGCTTAAAGTGTAAGCTATATCTAATATTCTTTTAGCATATCTAAGTAGTGTTGTTAGAAATGCATTAGTGTAAAAAAAGTAGTTTAGTAGGGTCTTAGTAAAAGTAAGTAACTTAAGTGTGTAAGCAACTCGCCTGTAAAGTATGTTATATTATAATAGTGTGTACTATATTACATGCTCTATAACTTAAGCTCTTTTACTTACGCAATAAGTAGCACCTTAGTGTAATAAGCAGCGTTTTAGTAAGAGGCATATATGTATATTTAAACTTATAAAGTAACTTTTTTACTTCTAAGTTTAATTTAGTTAAGTTACACTACTTTTTACTTATAGCTTAAGTATACTAATTATAATATTAAATTAAACTTTTTAGGTAATATAAAAGGATAAGTACATATGCATATAACTCTAAGTTAATAGTAAAAATAGTGCATAACGTACCTAACAGGTTGGCCGGCCACACAGGTTGGCCGGCCACTTTTGCCAAGCCCCCACCACACTCTACCTATCTACATAATGCCTTAACAACAACACTAGATTAAATCTTCTAAAGAACGTTAGATACAGCTTGCTCTTTAGGCTCTTAAATAAGACTTAAAACTCTCCTTACAACGCGCTACAGCTATCTATAATGTCTCTCACACAACACTAAGCAATTAACGCGCTAGACAGCCTTTAGAAGCAGAATGCTAGCCTAAATTAAAAAATCTAACTAAGCTTAAAAAGAAAGTAGTTGTTAAGTACATACTTAAGCTTATTACACGCAGATTTCCCCTTAGGCTTGCAGCTATAGCTAATATAGCTAATTCCTTGCGCGCTAAGCGCAATCTAGGCCAGGTTAGCTTAAACTAGCCTAGTATGTAGGTTAAGCACTACCCTAAGTTTATAATAAAGTTTAATTATAAGTATAATTATAAGAGAGCGCTTTATAAGAATCTAGAGGTTATCTAGGGCTAGTTTTACCTAGTAGCTAACATAAAAGCTAAGTATAGTATCTAGAATAAAGACATATATAACTTTAATAAGTTAAGCTTTATAATAAGCTAGATATTAACTAGAGCAGTTATTATAGCTTTAGAGAGATAAAGATAGCTAAAGGCAATATAGTAAGGTAATAGGGAGTAGACAATAGTTATCTAAAGCATTAACACAACAGGGTAGGCTATTTTACCTTTTATTATCTTTAAGGGCTGCTATTACCTCTTTGCTTAGTATAAAAAAAAGAATCTGCTTTAGAACTAGGTTATTATAGTCTCTAAAAACAGCTAGACAACAAATAAGCTTAGGCTGCAGTAGTTAAAGCACTTTAATAAGTATAAAATACTACAACAGTTCATAAATGATCTGTAAAAGCAAAGCTTGCTTAGAGCAATAGTTAGCACATTAAGGTAGGTGTAAGGCCGGATGTTCTAGAGCGGGCTAGTATAGCCTCCCCTGACCTGTTTAGAGGTCACATAACCTGTACTTTGTATATAAGCATAAATCCTAACAAGTAAGGCTTAGTAGCAATTTGTCTCTTTTATAATACACTTCTATCTTTTTTTAAAAGCTTACTTTTAGTGCTATCTATGCTACTTACTATTTTATCTTTATAGTAAGTTATTTAGGTTAAAAAATAGTTTATAATAATTTTTATAAATTATTTTATCTTAAGTTGCTTAGAACTTATCTAATAAGTTTTTATATTAGCTTTAACTATAACTTAACTTTATTTTTTATAGTTACTTATATTTTTTTAAGTATTTAGTTACATATTTTTTTTTTGCTAGCTTAGTAGTTTTCTAATATTTTTTATATAAGGCCTATAAGTGTTAATAGCATTCCTAGGTTCTAAGTCCCCACGCACTTCTATATGCCTCTAACTAGATTCCTACTGCATTTAGACCTATTGTCTTGCCTGCGCTGTTATATAGTTGTAGCATAATGCTTAGCAAATTTGTATTAGATAGGTAATAGACATATAATAATAATATTTAACTATAGCATGTAACTAATTATAGCCTGTAACTAAGCATAGCTAATGCTAATCTCTAACACACTAATATAGCTAATGCTAATCCTTAACATACTAATATAGCTAAAAGTATAGAATAAATATAGCTAACTATAATTTAAATATATTTTATATAACATATACTAAAGTAAACTACATATAAATTAATATAAAAGTGTACTTATATTAAGTATACATTTTTTTTTAAAAAAATATATAAAATATATAAACTAATAAAAAAATTATAACTAACTAACTTAGTATGTTTTAAAAAACAGATTTTACTTAACTTTATATTATATAAACTTAAATGTATTAAGTATAGTAAGGTTTACTAATAACTTACTTTATTTTTAGTAATACTATAAAACTAGTAAAATTATTACTATTTATATACTTTTTTACTTATTACACTTTTTATAGCTATTTAATATAGGTTATTTTACTTTTTAAAAAAGTATATAGGCGCTAAGCTAAAAACTTTATACATAACTAAATTACTTATTATAAAGTATACTTATAAGTAAAGTAATACTTATAAGTAAATAATAGCTAGCTAGCTAATTTTTAGCTTTAATTAAGTTAGTAAAATTTCTTTTTTAAAAACTAAAGGTTTATATAAATTTAAGATTAGTTATTGTCTAAATAGAAGTATTTAGATATAATGTTAGGTGTTATGTAGCATAGTCTTGTGTCACAGTTGTACACATAAACAAATAAATATTCCTTTCCTTTGCATAGACTTAGAAGAAGAACAATTAACACTAGTTACCTACTACCCCCCCGCGCGATGTGTACACTGTGCAGCCCTCTTTGCCTTGCACGTACTTGCTAATTATAAATGCTAGCTAGTATAAAGCCTATTTAATAGTTATCTTGTTGAATGGGCTCCAACAGCTAGCTGCTTATGGTATGAGCACTTAAGTAGCAAGAGTAAGAGTGGTGTACAGTGTGCACAGCGTACAAGGTAGGTAAGGTGAGGGCAACATGTTTCTAGTTCTATTGCTCTTGTCTTTCCTCTGTACAGAGGAAAAGGGGGATATCTAGATGTTCGCGCACAGAGGTTTGCGCACAAGCATTATGTGACATAGATACGTGATCCTGCTTGTGCGCAATTGTTTATATCTAGGCCGCGACGCTGCTGCTGTGTACAGACACTAGCAACTTTTTTTTTTGTCTAAAGAGTTGCCTTCTGTACGCGTTACCTCCCTTCTATCTGTGTAGGTCTATCTAATTATGTTCTGCCTTTACTCTACCCTATTTGTTAGGACTTGCCTTAGTAATGCTGTACGTTAAGATAAGCTAGTTGCGCTATGTAGATAGCTTTATAAATAGTGTAGAGTATTTTAGGCTATTATTATCTAGCCTTTATGCGCTTACTTTATAAGTAATTTAGCAGTGTATAAACTATTTTATGCAGGGTTTTGTGCTAGAATAGTGTAGGATCTTTGCGTAGGCAGGTGCGTAAGGAGGTGTATATAATAAGGTCTTCTCTTTTTTTTTACCTTCTTTTCTTTATCCTTTACTCTCTAAGCCCTACTGTACTATTCCCTAGCTCTTTTCTCTTTTTGTATAGTGCTAACAGTAACAGATACTCCCGCCTGCACACACACACACACACACACACACACACAGAGAGAGAGAGAGAGAGAGATATCTCTCTAGCCTTCCTCCTCTACCTCTAGCGCTGTTAGTGCGGGCGTCTTTAACGTCCTTGTGCAGTCTAGCAGCCTAGGGCGCATCTATGTTACCCTTCTAACTAGTTCTACTGCTAATTAGCAGTTTATTTAGCATCTTAGCATAAATATATAGATTCTTTAGCTTTTCTGCTTTCTTTTTATATAAAATGCTAATTATAAATAGGCTAAAAAGTAGTATGTAGTAGCTTTACTATCTTATAATATTAATGTTATCTTGCCTGCTAGCACTAATCTGCAGCTGTAGGCAGCAAAGGTTGTGCGTTATAAGGGGTACTTCTGTGTAGTCTTAGTCTAGAGTTGCAGTTAGGTCCTAGTAACTTTATATGCTTATTATTATAGCAGCACTACTAGTGCCTTTTTTTTTATTAAGTGTTATGTGTTAGCTAACTTTTAGGCTAATGCCTACGCCTTATGCGTATAGCAGAGCTGTGGTCTGCATTGTGACTACTATATGTAAGAGGTGGTGGCTTTTTCTTCTTCTATATACTAGATAAATAGACTGTCTTTTTTACATATCCTTCTTTTCTAATCTTGTAATAAAAAAAATAAGTGTGTATAAAAAAAAAATAAAAGAGATAGGCCTTATATAAAGGTGTTATTAGTTTAGTTAGTCTAAGGCATCTTTACGCATAGAATCTAGCTAGTCTATAGATGCTTCTATCTAGACAGAGAGGTAGTTAGTTAGGACTAATAATTAAAAAGCTTAGTTTAGTGTTTTCTTTATATATGCATTTACTAAGTTATTTTTACTATTAATTTACTTTATCTTAGCAATTTCCCTTTTCTTATACAATTTATAGAGTAATATAATGTTAATTATAAGTTACTTTTTACTAGTAGTGCTTAGCTTAATAAGGTAATTATATAGAGACTTTAAATTTATGTAAATTACTACTAGAATTAGTAGCAGTTTAAGTGTTTATATAATTTGCTATAGAGTTATACTAAGAGTAATTACATTATTAAACTTTTTAACTATTTTATATAGTTTACTAGTAAGAACACTCCTAGTTACTCTTTTACACTTAGTAGAATTCTAGTGTATAATGTTGCCTAGTATTTTAAAGTAGTTGCTTTACTTTATATAGTTTTTATTACTTAATATAATTAAAAATCCTAGCTGTAAGCTAAGGTCTTTATTATTAGTAAATAATCTATTTATAAAGATAAATAGCTTTGCATAATTAAGCTGTAATAGTAGAAAGGTAAAACTGCGCTTACTATTATCTATCTACTATTAGATTTATGCGTTAAGTGTATTAATGTTATTATGTAAAGGGTCTATAGTTTATGCAGTAATAGAGAGGTTAAATACTGCCTCTAGTTAACACATAAATGTAATGTATGCCCCTCTTACACATTACTTAATATATTATTATGCGGCATTCTTGTTCTCTAGGTTAATTATATAAAAGTAGCTTACTTATTTTTTCTAAGTAAGAACTACTGTGTTGTGCGTAAGTTTAATTCTTCTACTATTAAACTTAATAAGTTGCTTTTTTACTAGAATAGTTTTGCTTTTTATATAGAACTTTACCTTTTATAGTTTTTTTTTTTTTTTTGCGCAAAATTCTTTATTATAATGCTTAAGGTGTTGTACAAATGCTTCTAGTTATTTCTAGGGCCTATGTTGTGCATATAGTGCATATTTGCCTAACCTTCTAGGATATCTAGAAAGATGTCTGTGTACTAAGTTTCCTAAATATCTAGCTATTAATATAGATTAATAAAAATTCTTATTTTATTTATAAAAATGTTATATAGTTAACTTATGTAGTTATTATTTTTTTTTTATACTTTTTAAAATTATATAATCTTGTCTGCTAGGAGTTTTTCTTTAGCAGTTTCCCTCTAGGGTAGAAGTTTGTACAGGCTGTGATGTGGTATGGATTGTGCAGGTGGTATTGGTGGTGCATACACTACTGCAGGCGGTGGTGTGTACGATTAAGGGTGTGGAGCAGGCGTTGGGTAGGGTGGCATGTATTGTTCGTACGGTGATCAGTGTAGTGCTAGCTAAGGTGTAGGAGCAGGTAATGCTAGTACGTTTAGTGTTAATAGCAGCATTGTGTTTAGTCTGCTTCTGTGCGGAGCCTTATATAGTAATAAAGGTTGCGTACAAAGCCTTTCTAGTGCAATTGCCTTCTCTTATGCTATATTGTACAGCTTCTAGGCTTAGGTACCTTTAGTGCCTAGCTGTAGTGTGATTCTCTTGTCCTTTAGCACTTATATAAGCTCCCTTTTAAACGCGCAGCTAAGTGCTAAGAAGTCTTGTAGTGTCTATTCTTTAAAATCCTCTATATACGCACTTAAAAGGGTAGCGCCTTTTTAAGTTGTTATGCGTAGATTAGTAATTATGTAACTTATGTATAATTAAGTCTGTAGGCTTATTAGAGCCTTTAACATGTTAATCTTGTTATTCTAGTACTCTAGGCTAGTTTTATTCTGTAGTGTTACCTCTAATATCCCTGTGTCCTTTATAAGTTGTTTATATAATAGGAATTGTTCCTTGTTCTTCCTGTTATTACGCAGAGTTGTTAGTTGCTAATAGGATTCTATTATAATAGTATAGTTAATCGCTTTTCTAGTGGATTGCGCGGGTACTGCTGTTGTCTAGCTGCTAGGTTGTGCAGCTTTAATGGCTTTAGTGTGCGCCTCGCACTATCTCCTTCTTACTTTGTACAGTAGCAGAGCTTGCTGTACAATGCAAAGGATTAATCTGCTATCCTAAGAGATAGGTAACTAAACAAAGTACCTTGTAGGGCGTGGGTGCTTTGTTGTCACTTTTTCTAAGGGATAGGTAACAAAACAAAGTGCCTTACAGGGCGTAGGGT
>NW_022985181.1:434007-452088 GCF_010093535.1 Lindgomyces ingoldianus | reverse complement strand
TGCTCTAAAGGAGTTTAGAGCGCGTAGTAATAGAAAGAAGCTAAAGACGCAGGTGCGCGCTAAAGAAGGTAAGCTAAGTTAAAGGCAATGCAGGCAGTGCAATTAGACTAGGCATAACTTGCGTACGTGTAAGAAAGTAGTAGAAGTAGACTCTAAATAATATCTTATGTTGTATTGCTCTATATAGGGCTAAAGTGGGCTGTTTTGCGAGAGAATGGGGTGGTTTTAGTGGGGGCTTGGCAAAAGTGGCCGGCCAACCCGTGTGGCCGGCCAACCCGTTAGGTACGTTAACCTTTTTTTAATTCTAAAGAGTAAGATTAGTTAAAGTATACTTATACTCTTACTACACACATAATCCTAGGTTCTGCTAGAGATAGGTTAGCTTAGTTGCTGCGCTCTAGCTTCTACTGCCTACGCAAACGCACATAATCCTAGGTTTAGCTAGAGATAGGTTAGCTTAGTTGCTGTGCTTTAGCTTATACACACATGTTTTTTTTTTATCTTTGTGGAGGATAAAATAGCCTAGCAGTAGCTGCTTAGAAGATCAGATGAAGTGACTCTGCTATCTAAGAGAGTTGAAGGCTCTCCTTATATACACCAAGCTTCGGAACATACTATCTCCAGATCCCGAGCTGTGTCCCAGGCTCTAAGCCCCAGTCCCAGGCTCCGAGCCCCAGCCAAGGCTCTTAGTATACGCGACATCTTTTCTTATAACTAACCTCCTTGCACCTCTTGTGTTGTCTAACTTTTATAATGCTAACAACTAGCTGCACTGCTAGCAGCTATTTAAACTACAAGCAGCTCTGCGAACTGCCTTAATAACCAGCTGCTCTACCAGCAGCTATTTAAACTGCAGGCAGACTCTGAAAACTGCCTTAATAACTAGCTGCTCTGCTAGCAGCTATTTAATCTGTCTATAGTCCTTGTAAGCTTCACTAATAACTAGCTGCCTCTCTAACAGCTACCTGCTTAACTAGCAGCCTCTGCTAGCTGCCTTTACAATTAGCTGCTCTGCCTGCAGCTATTCTAGATGTAAGGACGGAGCTCTGTACCACTACGCCAATACAACCAAAAAGGTGCGAATAATCAACCAACAGTTAATTATTGCGTACAGAATAGTATATATACCCGTCGCACGTAAGCACCATCTCGGTCTTACACGTAAGCGCCATCCCGGCCTTACATTATCCCCCTTCTTAGCAGACGCATGTCCCAGGCGTCACATGGCCTACCCGCAGCTCAGAGGCGCCTATGCGCATGTCTCGGTTACCGGCCAGAGGCTGACCACCTGCGGCCCAGAGGCGCGGGATAAACACGACGCAACGCTTAGTGGCCACGCCAGCTAAGCCATACACACTAGACCTCCCAGCAGCTACAACGTGGCGCCAGAAGAGGCCGCCTCACGTTTTAGTCTAAAAACTGGCAAAGCTGTCTGAGGTGTGGGTCGAACGCGCGACTGTCCTTGTTGTTGGTTAATTATTATGTAAGGACAGAGCTCTGTACCACTACGCTAATACAACTAAAAAGGTGCGAATAATCAACCAACAGTTAATTATTGCGTACAGAATAGTATATATACCCGTCGCACGTAAGCACCATCTCGGCCTTACACGTAAGCGCCATCCCGGCCTTACACTAGACTAGCTATGCGTCTAGTTTTTTACTTTATCTAACTATAAACAACCTTCTGCTAGAGACCTAATGCCTTAATTTAGCGCGCGCTAGATAGTTAGCTAATGCTACTAGACAACTATCTAGCATTCCTACAAGCTGTCTAGTGTCTAGCCTCACGATCAACTACCTATTCGCACGCTCTGCCTACCCAGCCTAGCATTAGGGTTAGGACTGCTATAAGCTCTTAGTTGTATTGTTATTAAAACAGCTAGTAGTCTAACAACTAAAGCTAGTACTAGGCTACTATTAGCCTAACGTAGAAGATAATAACAGTAACAACAGCGACTACAGCAACAACAGTAACTATAGTAATAACAGCAACTACAGCAACAACAGCAACAACTTAGTAGATAAGATAATGCTATAAGTAGTAAGTAAAAAAAGGTTATTTTAAAAAAAAGAATTTTAACATACTTTACAGGCAAGTTGCTTACACACCTAAGTTACTTACTTTTGCTAAGACTCTACTAAACTACTTTTTTTACACTAATGCATTTCTAATAACACTACTTAGATGTGCTAAAAGAACATTAGATACAGCTTACACTTTAAGCTTTTAAATAAGACATAAAACTTTTAAAAAAAACATGCTATAGCTATGTAAAAAGTTTTTTAAAAAATAATAAATAACTATAGCACTAGATAACTTTTATAAGTTAATTCTATAGCTAACTTATAAAAGCTAAGTAATAAAAAAAAGTAGGTAATTATTAAGACTATACTTAAGCTATATGCGCAAAGATTTTTCTCTTAAATAGCATTTATAGCTAATATAGCTAATTCTTTGCACGCTAAGCATAATCTAGGCTATGTTAGCATAAACTAGCCTAGTATGTTTATAAAGTGTTATTTAAAGCTTAAAGTAAAGTTTTAAGTATAAGTATAGTTAATAAATATTTAGCCTATAATAAAGCTTATATTACTAAAGTTGTACATATTATTATCTTAGATGCTATACTTAGCTTTAATATTCTTTATAAGGCTAAACCTGCTTTAAATCACTTTAGAACTTTTATAAAAAGCTTTTTTATAGTTGTACTACGCTTAAATGTTACTTTAAAGTTTAGATAACACTTTTTAAATATACTAGGCTAGTTTATAGTAATATAGCCTAGATTATGCTTAGCGCGTAAAGAATTGGCTATATTAGCTATAAATGCTATTTAAAGGGAAAATCCTTGCGCATATAGCTTAAGTATATTCTTAATAATTACCTACTTTTTTTTATTACCTAGCTTTTATAAGCTAGCTATAGAATTAGCTTATAAAGGTTATCTAGTGTTATAGTTATTTATTATCTTTTAAAAGACTTTGTACATAGCTATAGCATATTTTTTTTAAAAGTTTTATGTTTTATTTAAAAGCTTAGAGCATAAGCTATATCTAACATTTTTTTTAGCACATTTAAGTAGTGTTGTGAGGAATACATTAGTGTAGGAAAAGTAGTTTAGTAGGGTTTTAGCAAAAGTAAGCAACTTAGGTGTGTAAGCAACTTGCCTGTAAAGTACGTTAAGGCTTAATTTTAAGCTTTTTTTTATACATAAAAAGTAAGCTTTAGAGAGGGGTAATGTAACAGCGTGTACTGTGTTATATGCTCTACAACTTAAGCTTCCTTGCTTGCGCAACAAGTAGCGCCTTAGTACAACAAGTAGCGTCTTAGCAGGGGGGACACATGTATATTTAAACTTGCGGAGCAGCTCCTCTGCTCCTTAGTTTAATCTAGTTAGGTTACACCACCTCTTGCTAGTAGCTTAAGCATGCTAATTGTAACATATATTATAAAAATAAAGTTTCTACTATGCTTTAAAGTAGCTTATAACTTTATTATTATTTTTAGTAATATTTAAGAAATGGTTTAAAGCACTAGATTAGTTTCTTTTAACCTATAATATGTTATAATTAGCTTTTATATAAAGTTACATACTTTAATACTACTACTTTTTATTAATAATAAGCTTTAGTTATTATAAACTCCAAGTAATACTTTAAAACTTAAGTTATAATTAATGTTTATAAAAATAAAAATTTAAAAGCATATAAATAGATTACTAACTCTTATAGTTATAGTGTTTTAAAAATGTTTTAAAAAGAGTAGTAATAATTACTTATAAGTTAGTGTTAGTATAAAAAAATCACTAAGCTTTAAGCAGCTAATAAGGCTACTATATAATATAAATTATATAAAAAATTAGATTAAAGTAGAAAAAGCCTTAATAGTTTAAAAAAGCCTACACTTCACAACCTTAAAAAAAGTTTAGAGTGTATAGTAATAATAAAAAAGTAAAAAAGTAAGTATAAGCTAAAGTAAGTAAGCTATTTTAAAGGCGCTATAAACAGTGTAATTAGACTAGGCATAATATATAAACATGTAAGCAAGAAGTAGAAGTAGTTTCTAAATAATATTCTAAGCTATACTATACTGTATAGTGCTAAAGCAGGTTATTATAGGCTATAATAGAGTGCGTTGTAGTGTGGTCTATGTAACGATTCTTATGAATCGTTCCATCTCAGGTCGCTCGGAACCTATCCAAAGGGTCCCTGTATCAGCTCCGATCATGACTTAACCCTGTCCCCCGCAGTTACTCCTATTCCCTTAAGTATTTAGTTGCACCTCTCTTCTTAGCTAGCTTAGTAGTTTTCTAATATCCTTTTATACAAGGCCTATATGTGTTAATAGAATTCCTAGGTTATTAAGTCCCTACATACTTCTATATACCTCTAAGTGGATTTCTACCGCATTTAAACCTATTGTCTTGCCTGCGCTGTTACAGTCTTAGCAAAAGTAAGCAACTTAGGTGTGTAAGCAACTTGCTTATAAGGTACAGTAGTAGATTTTATAAAGTTTGTTTTATTTCTATTTAGTAATTAACAGTATATAAAAGATTCTATTTTACTATATAAAAAATAGATTCTATATAGCATGAAAATTATTATAGTGTTGCGCTATATTACTATGTAGGTGTTTTAGTAGAGTTTGCTAGTCTGTTGACTTATAAAAAATAGTAAAAAAGTAGTAAGAAAAGTAACGTACCTAACAGGTTGGCTAGCCACACAGGTTAGCTAGCTACTTTTGCTAAGCCCCTACTAAAACTACTCTATTCTCTTGCAAAACAGCCTACTTTAGCCCTATATAAAGCAATATAACATAAGATATTATTTAAAGTCTACTTTTACTACTTACTTATATATATGCAAGTTATGCCTAGTTTAATTACACTACTTATATTACCTTTAACTTAGCTTACCTTTTTTAGCGCGCACTTGCGTCTTTAGCTTTTTTCTATTACTACGCGCTCTAAACTTCTTTAAAGTAGTTAGACAAGCTTTATTTTTAACTATTAAGGTTTTCTCTACCTAAATCTACTTTTTTTTATATAATTTATGTTACATAGCAGCTTTATTTACTACTTAAAGCTTTATAATTTTATAGCCTACTTTATTATGTTAATGCTCTAAATAACTATTATCTACTTTTTATTACTTTATTATATTACCTTTAGCTATCTTTATCTTTTTAAAGCTATAATAACTGCTCTAGTTAATATCTAGCCTATTATAAAGCCTAATTTATTAAAGTTATATGTGTTTTAATTCTAGATACTATACTTAGCTTTTATGTTAGCTACTAGGTAAAACTAGCTTTAGATAACTTTTAGATTCTTATAAAGCACTTTTTTATAATTATACTTATAATTAAACTTTATTATAAACTTAGAGTAGTGCTTAACCTATATACTAGGCTAGTTTAAGCTAACTTAGCCTAGATTACGCTCTGCAGGCAAGGAATTAGCTATATTAGCTACAGCTATAAGCCTAGAGAGAAATCTGCGTATAATAAGCTTAAGTATATACTTAATAACTATCTTTTTTTTAAGCTTAGTTAAATTCCTTAATTTAGGCTAGTATTTTGCTTATAAAAGCTGTCTAGTGTGTTAATTACTTAGTGTTATATAAAAGACATTATAAATAGCTATAGTGTGTTATAAAGAGAGTTTTAAGTCTTATTTAAAAGCCTAAAGAGTAAGCTGTATCTAATGTTTTTTAGAAAATTTAATCTAGTGTTGTTGTTAAGGCATTATGTAAATAGGTAGAGTTTAGTAGGGGCTTAGTAAAAGTGGCCAGCCAACCTGTGTGGCCGGCCAACCTGTTAGGTACGTTATATGTAAAAAGACACAAAATATACATGTTATAGTTAAATTATGCATAAAATTTACTTTTATCTAATTTAAATAAATGATTTAGATAGTATTAATTTATTAAAAGAATAGTATACTATTACATAGAGTAAAAAAAATCATTATAGTGTTCTTCTGTGTTGCCGCGCAGCGTTGTAGTAGGGTTTACTAGTCTGCTCATTTGAATGGTCCACTCGCTCATGAAAAACATTATATATACAGTTAGAATACTTTTGGACGGCAAGCCTAAGATTGGTCGGACAGCCGATCGTACGTAGAGCCCTCTGGCGTGCAATACATAATGCATTTCATCAGAGAAAACCCCTTCCAGTGACCTCGATATATACAATGAAGTATTGGACAATGTTGTTAGACTAGCCAAATATTGGCCGCCTGTTAAGGCTTTTCCTTAGTCTTCATTCCAAAATCCGTGTCTAATGATCTTTTCAACTTGGACTCTCTCATACCCCATGCAGCTATGAATCCGACACAAGCAAAAACAACAGCTATCTGCCAGACCCTCTGTAGAGCTCCTTGATATGTCAGAATAATTTCGATTCTAGTAGACTCACTAAAACTGTTTATAAAAGCTGATGATGATTTCTCGTATGCTACACCGTTTCGAAGCATGTCACGTGCATTGCTGTCGCTTATTTGGGTGGAAAGCTGTTCGAACCGGTTGTTGAAAATGGCCGCAGGAATTGAGATTCCCCATATTGAACCAAGGCTGCGAAGAAAGCCCCACGTAGCCGTTGATGCCGCCACATCACTTTCAGGCAGCTCGACTTGGACAGCAGGAAGAATTGCAGTAGTGACAAGACCGATTCCCGCAGCGGCAACGATTTGGAAGATGGCCCATTTCGTGGTTGATGATGCGATATCTAGAGTGGTGAAGAGTCCGACACCTAAAGCTTGTAGGCTAAAACCAATGATACACAAGGGCTTGTACCGGCCGGTGGCAGTTATTAGTCCTCCAGCGACGATAGCGAAGGGTATGACTACAATGGTAGTAGGAAGGAACTGGATGCCTGACCGAGTTGGATTGCTTAACAGCACGCTTTGGAAGTACACCGGAAGAAAATAAGTGATCCAATACAAGATCATGCCGTGGAGAAACACCAATACAAAGGCGATCGCAGATGTTCGATTCTTGAAGAGCCGTGGAGGCATAACGGGTTCCTGTTGCCACCCTGTCACTTCGTAGCTGTGGAATGCGCATATGCCGAGTAGCCCTAGGATTAAAGGGAGTATAGTACGCCAAGATGACCAAGGTCTAAGTGTTCCTCCGTAAGTTAAGGCGATTAGGATGGATATCATGGACGATACTAGTATTGCGTTCCCAATGTAATCAAGTCGTTTCAGCTTGTTCATCACAGTCGTCTCTTTGTCGAATCTGACCTGTAAAAAGAGTACGAGTAGAAGCAAAGCTAACCCAGAGACCGGTAATCCAAGGTAAAAAACCCAGCGCCAGGAGGAATGGTCGACAAGAACACCGCCAATAAATGGGCCTAAGGAAGATCCCGTAGCAAAGATGGCGAAGATGATGCCCATTATTGCGCCTCTCTTCCTTTGGGGTACGAGATCGCAGACGATGATGTCTATGAGCATATTCACGCCCCCGAGACCTATTCCCTGTAGTGTTCGTCCAGCAATCAGCATACCGTTAGAATTTGATCCACCGGCGATTCCACTGCCGAGTGCAAAGACGGCAACAGAAAATATGCTAGGCCATCGTCGTCCGAATACGTCTGCTAGTTGACCAAAGAGCGGCTGAATAACTGCACTGTTTTGGTACGTTAACTTAAAGCGCGAGTAAGCCGTATGAACTCATCGCGGAGGGCTTACCTGGACAAAAATATCGCATTCACAAACCACACATATAACTCTTTGGAGTCGAGCTCGTGGGTGATGGTCGGTAGCGCAGTAGCAGTAACGGTACCCTCAATCGCGGTAAGAAGCGAAGTCATGCAAAGACTGGCTATGATCATCCAAAATCTCCAGTCGTAACTCTCATCAATCTCCGAATCGCTAGCTGTTTGTTCTTCTAACCCTTTGGATGACGTGAGTCGCGGGGTCGCTGTTGTCGAAATGATCTTGTCGGTCGGGGTTTCGCCATGAGATTGGATCTCCGGATTGCAATCCATTGTGCCTCGTCGGATCGTAGCAATTAGAGTGGTTAACGTTTTAGTTTGTTGATTTCACGATGAGGCGTCCCCAAACGATCAGAACATTTGCCGCCGAAGGGGGCAACGGTCTTACAGCTGCAGCACCCAGAAGCTACGCCGCACAGATGCGGCTCAGCTCTGACATGAAGGCGAGACATGATGTTTGTTAAGTCTAGGTCATTAATAAGATATATTGCGAAACCACCGAGCCGGAAATCACCATACGCGGACGATCCGGCGCTTCAGTACGGTACGTTATGCAGCGTCGGTGAATCCTTGGCTAGCTAGACACCAGTCGACTTCATCCTAATGCTTAATAAATAATACTCAAAATATCGAAGTCTGACGAGCAATGTGACCTTGCTTTCGTAGTCTTGCTTCATTCGATCGAAAGCACTGGTATTACCAACTTTGGAGGTATGCACCGCTTCTTCAAATCCGAATTTTTCAACTTCGAGTTCTTGCGTATTTTGAGCACCGCACCATATGGAGGATGTGAAATTGGGGACGCTTTGGTCGTAGCTTCTAGGATAAATGACTGTGATGCAGAGTCATGGAGTCAAGAGTGGGCAGATATGAGTTCCAAAGCGGAAGCTCTGGCAGAGGAGGCGCAAAGCCTTGGAGATACCTGCGCCGCTCGCGGGGCCTTTTTGAGAGCTGCAAATTACTCTCGTGCCAGCCAATACATGCTCAGCAACTCACACCTGGGGCCAGATCTACGCGTCCTGCAAAGGCTGGAGAAGAGTAGAGATCTATTCAAGAGGGGTATTGCTCTATTGGAAATTGCTACAGCACACCCTCTATCCATCCCTTTTAAGAATGAGGTAGAGCTTCTGGCGTACCTGTACATCCCAAATATGAATGCCAAGAGACAAAACAGCACGGGTCGATATCCGCTTGTCATCATCTTGGATGGGGGCGACTCTACACAAGAGGAAATGTTTATTGCGTGTGGCTTGGCTGGGCTCGCCCGTGGATATGCTATCCTCACTTTCGATGGTCCTGGACAGGGGATATTGCTCAAGCGGGACAAGGTTCCCATGGAACCTGCGTACGAGAAGGTCACTTCGACTGTCTTGGACTACGTCGAGAAAATGGAATCGAGCGCTGAGTTGTCGCACTTGAGCGTTGACTTGGACAGAGTAGCGGTTGTCGGGCATTCTCTAGGCGCGTATTTCGCACTACGATCATGTGTTGATCTCAGAATCAAAGCCTGCATTGCTATTGATCCTTCATACGATATGTGGGATCTACTGGCATCCCGAATCCCGGCTTGGCTTATTGAAGGCTGGTCCGGAGACTATATACCGGATGGGGTTTTGAATTCTATCGTAAGGGTACTTCAACGATTGAATTTCCAGATGAGATGGGAAGTCGAGCATATGTTAGCAATAATGGGAGCGGAGAGCCCAGCCCAGGCGATTCGGAATCTACGAAAGTTTAGCTTGCGTCTTGCGAAAGGTGAGGAATATTTGAGCGAGGCTCAGTGCGCGATTCTAGTATCTGGTGCGGCGAAATCAATGTACTTTGATCCGACCTCGGACACCAGAAAGGTCTTTGAGGCTCTCGGCCATCTAGACATCTCGAGAAAGGAGTGTTGGATTGCAGATAGCGTGGAGCAAGGAGGACTATCAGCAAAGATTGCGGCATTCGAGTTAGCGAACCATCGAATATTCACTTGGTGTGACAGGCATATTGGGCTAGAGAAGGTGCGAGCTTAGAAAGTTTGGACCATCGTAAGATACAAGCGTTTTAATACTAAGAAGAGAAAATCTAACCATTTTCAAAGCTGTCGTGATTTCATGAACCTACAAAATGATTCATTACTCTTGCCTAGCAGGTCATTGATTGTTGGATGCGGCAAACCAGTTTCGTGCTGAAGGAAGCGTCACTATACCCGCATGGTGCGACCGCCAGGAGAGAGAAACACAGGTGATTTGTCTGCGGCATATTCGGCGGCATTAGTCCCCGAAAACGCCGGTGGAGGTCCTCTGCGGCGGGGATGAGTTGAGATAAAACGTGCCACCGCTCCTCGGGTGACGCCCCTCTCCTAGACACCCCTAGCTAATATCTTCCGTCGAACATTCGTTCGCATCGCTCTCTTCACCATGGCGCCCCAGAAAGAAGTAGTGCTCAAACTATCGTCCATGCGATACAAGAAGTCTGAAGTTTCGGAAGCGCAATTCCATGATCACGGTAGCAAATTTCATGCCCCCAAGGCTGCCATTGTCCAGGCGCGCCATGGAGCTCTTAGAGTGGCCCAGGTATGACTATCTTATGTCTGAGGACAATAAGAGGTGACAGTGTCTAGTACTACACGCCCAAAGCACTTCGCGGACTGGTTGAAGAGAAGCTTCCGTGGGCAGTGAGGCCAGGCTGGAAGATTGACGAGCACGATGCCGTTATCCAGGTCTATGTCCGCACCCCGGAGCAGATGATGGCAATCGTCACCGATCCGGATTTCCAATCACTTATTGCTGACGATGATGACATTGTTGACCCGTCCAAAGCGACGGTCACGGCGGGATGGGAGGAGGTTTATGTCGAGGACGGGAAAATAGTGAACATTGAGAATGGGAAGAGCATCTACCCTAGCTTCGCAGAGTGTGAGAAGCTCGGTGCAGTGGGCAGGGCGACATCCATTTCGGCGGATATGCAAAGGTTCTAACTGTGCGTTGAGGCGTGAGAGCAAGTAAATAGCCGAGAGTAGAGAACCGAACAACTTTCAGCCTTTAAGTAGGCTAAAACAACTTATACTGTGCTACAATGTGCTTTGTGTGTCCGTTGTGTTGTCAATGATTGCCCCATCATCTCTTGGAGGGAAAAGTAAATGAAAGGAAGTAACCATACTTTCTAACAAGCAAGCTAGATCAAGCGCTTGACTTGACTAGCTTAAAGCTTAATTGTTCCCTTAAGTTAAGTTGCTTTATAGTAATTAACAAGCTAAGTTAAGCTAAGGAGGAAGCTGGCTTAATTAGCTTAGGACCTTGGTTAGCTTAAGCGGAGGAGGAGGCAGCAGCAATCTGCTAGTGAGACTGCTAGTTTTGCAGTAGAAGCGATCTTGTGATAGTTTTTTTATCTCAGCGAGCTCAGACGGTCGAGGGCTTTGATTAGCGCCACACTATACTCCTTAAAGTAAAGCTGTTTTCTTACAGTCTGCTAAGTTTTTTCTAAACTAATTAGAAGCTATAATTTTCTTAAAGCTCCTCCTGTCTAAGAGACTTTAGTGCGCCTGTGTAAGCGCAACGCTTCTAATTCTCTTAATAATTTTTAGCCCCTTCTAGGTAGCTATAACTCTCTTACTTTCTTTATACTATTATTAGTACTATACTTATAATTAATTCTACTTTAATAGGAAAATTCTAGCTTTTGTGTGCAGAAACATGTTATTTATTATTATATTTCTACCTAACGCCTGCTACCTACCTACCTTGCTAGCTCTATTATATCTTTTATCTTAATAACATTGTCTTAAGGCTTTTCTACCTTCTAGCATTTTAATCTGCAGTATATTCTAGAGGCTAAATTAAAGTAGGTTAGTTAATCTTAGCTATTATTAATAGTTAAACATGAGTAGATAGACTAGTAGAGGACAGGGTTAAGAGAAACAGTTGCGTTAGGACGCGTACAATGCTAAGCTTATAATTTTTGTTGTTAAAATATTAAAAATTTATTTAAAAATAGTCTAGAGTAGATTATATATACCCTTTAAGTAATTAATCTTAATTATAGGCGCTGTAAAAAGCTGTGTGTAATAGTATCTTGTATAGGAGTTTCTAGTAAGTTAATAGACAAAGCTTTGCACACGTCGCGCTGCACTAAAGTCCCTTAGACAGCAGCTAAGAAGGAAGAGGCCCTAGCAGAGGTCCGAAAGTATCTATACTATTTGTGTACTAGTGTCTTCTTAGCATGCTGTCTAAGCTAGCTAAGATAAAGTTTTTTAGTGTTGCAAACGTAGCTTATTAAGCAATCTGTGCAACCTCACGCCGTGCACAGCACACTCTATCCTATATTTTCTGCTGCTGTTAGCCTTGTATACTGCGCTGTTAGTGTTGCTTTTAGCTTAAACCTTTATCCTACCCTTCTTATTATTACTATAGCACCTAAACGCGTTAAAGCCACCCCTAGAGGCACTTAAAGTTAGCTTGTTGTTATTAAAGACTCCTAGCAGACACAGCGCCTCTTGCTGCGCTAAGCTCTTATTACCCGTTTTTCTCGCTTGACGCACGGGCTCACCTGGCGCACACTTTGCTCAGGAACACTAAAATTGTCACATAATACTAACTCTACTAATATAGACCTAATTTTAGAAGCGCTTACAGCGTTAGAATCTCTAAAGTTTAGAGAAAAAGTTAATATTACTTAAGTTATAAAAAAATATAGTGTTAAATAATTAATACTGTTATAAAGGTAGCACAGAGTCTAAGGCTTCTATGTAAAGTAATATAAGAATTAATAACTTTTAAATAACTATAAGAAAAGAGAGCTTTTAGAATACATTAAAAAACTATATAAGTAAAGGCTACTCTTTATAATAAACATACTATAACGTACCTAACAAGTTGGCCGGCCACACAGGTTAGCTGGCTACTTTTGCTAAGCCCCTACTAAAACTACCCTATTCTCTTGTAAAACAGCCTACTTTAGCCCTATATAAAGTAATATAACATAAGATATTATTTAGAGTCTACTTTTGCTACTTACTTACATATATGTAAGTTATGCCTAGTTTAATTGCACTGCCTGCATTACCTTTAACTTAGCTTACCTCTTTTAGCGCGCACCTGTGTCTTTAGCTTCTTCTTATTACTACACGCTTTAAACTTCTTTAGAGTAGTTAGACAAGCCTTATTTTTAACTATTAAGGTCTTTTCTGCCTAAATTTGCTTTTTTTTATGTAATTTATGTTACATAGCAGCCTTATTTGCTGCTTAAAGCTCTATAATCTTATAGCTTACTCTATTATGTTAATGCCCTAGATAACTATTATTTACTTTTTATTACTTTACTATATTACCTTTAGCTGTCTTTGTCTCTTTAGAGCTATAATAACTACTTTAGTTAACATCTAGCTTATTATAAAGTTTAACTTATTAAAGTTATACTTGTCTTTATTCTAGATACTATACTTAGCTTTTATATTAGCTACTAGGTAAAACTAGCTCTAAATAACTTTTAGATCTTTATAAAGCGCTTTTTTATAATTATACTTATAATTAAACTTTATTATAAACTTAGGGCAGTGCTTAACCTACATACTAGGCTAGTTTAAGCTAACCTAGCCTAGATTGCGCTCTGCAGGCAAGGAATTAGCCATATTAGCTACAGCTATAGGCCTAGGGGGAAATCTGCGTGTAATAAGCTTAAATATGTACTTAACAACTACCTTTTTTTTAAGCTTAGTTAGATTCTTTAATTTAGGCTAGCATTCTGCTTGTAAAGTCTGTCTAGCGCGTTAATTACTTAGTATTATGTAAGAGACATTATAGATAGCTGTAGTGTGTTATAAAAAGAGTTTTAAGTCTTATTTAAAAGCTTAAAAAGTAAGCTATATCTAACATTCTTTAGAAAATTTAATCTAGTGTTGTTGTTAAGGCATTATGTAGATAGGTAGAGTTTAGTAGGGGCTTAGCAAAAGTGGCTGGCTAACCTGTGTGGCCGGCTAACCTGTGTGGCCGGCTAACCTGTTAGGTACGTTATAACTTTACTACTAAAATAAGTAGCAAATAGGTAGAGAGCTTATAGCTAGACTAGTTTCTTAAGCGTTACTAAGCTAACCTAGTATTAAAGTAGACTACTAGCATTAATAAAAAAAGAAAAAGAGCTAATTTTAGTTTTAAATACACACTATATTTTAATTTTTTAATGTGTAAGATTAAATAATATAATATCTAGCTAAAAAATATGTATAATATAAATAAAAAAGGCTTCTTAATTAAAGTGCTTTTAAAGATAAAGCAGATCTCTTTCTAGTAAAAGTATAAAAAAAGTAGGATTAAGTAGATAGTTTAGAACAGTAACTATAAGTAGATAATAATAATTACTTATATATACACTAATAAATCTTCTCTTTCTTTAAGCCTTATCTACTAGGTAGTTATAAGTAATATCTAAGACTTATAGCTTTAAAACTTTATTTTTAAGTAAAGAGGCTAATAATAACTTTAAGCTTTAATAGCTTAAGATAATCTTTAATAAAAAAACTAAACTAAAAGTGTAGTAAAGATACTAACTTTTTATTCTTAATAAACATAGATTCTATATAAACATAAAGTCTATTAAGTACTATAATAATAATAAAATTCTTCTAGCTATTTATTTTTTATAGAACTTATATACTTTAGCTACTTAATGTTTGCTTATTTAAGCGTCTTTTATAAGCTTATATCTATAAGATAGTATAGTTTATAAAAAAATCTTAAGCTTCTTTTACTATTACTAAAAAAAATTAAAATTTCTGCATGTTTTAGGCAGCATAGAAGAAAGCTTTTACTACTAATAATGTTTTTTTTTAAAGTTTAAAACTTATAGTTTTTATATTTTTTAAGCCTAATATTATTCTAAACTAATTTAATAACTTTAAAGCTAAAAAACTTTTCTCTAGTAAAAGCCTAAAGTTAGTGCTTATAGCTAAAAACTAAAGAAAAATTACTAAGCTTTTAAAATTAGTTATTAATAATATATATAACTTTAAAGCTTAGCAGCTTTTATAAATAATCTACATACTATTTATATAAAACATCTTTTTAAAACTAGAGGTTTACAGCCTTAAAAAAGCACTAGTTGATAAGAAAAAGTATTAGTAAAAAAAAAAGCTTTTTAGCTTAAACTTTTTTTTAATTTAAACAGTAAAGTAATTTTTTAGAGCTTAAATAAAGTCTAGTAAGCTTATAGGTGTAAAATAAAAAAAGTAAAAGTAGTAAAAGCAAAGACACTTAAAAAAAAAGAAGATGCTAAGCGCAAAGCTATAAAAAAAAAGCAGAGAAGAAGTAAGTTATAAAAAAAAAGACGGTGTATAAAGGCTACTGCAAAGGAAATCTAACTCTAAGAGCAGGCTTAGAAGCAGTAGGAGAAGAAGGATAACAAGTAAGTTAGATTAGCAGCTGCGCAGCTCTAAAAGGACATCTAATATACTAAATAAGCTAAAAAAAAAAAAGTAAACAGCATTCTCTTAGACCTTAGAATAATAGTAGTAATAAGGAATTAGTTGTAGAGGTTATTGCTGCCCCCTGTAAGGCCGGATGTCCCAGAACGGGCCAGTATGGCCTCACCTGACCTGTTTGGAGGTCATATGACCTGTGCTTCGTATATAAGCACGAATCCTGACAAGCGAGGCTTGGCAGCGATTCGTCTCTCTTACAATACACTCCTATCTTTCTCCGAAAGCTTGCTCTCAGTGCTATCCGTGCTACCTATAACCTCCGGAAGGCCTCCGTATCGGCCCCGACCCCGACCTGGCCCTGACCCCTGCTGTTACCCCTATTCTCTTATGTATTTAGTCGCACCTCGCCCTTGTAGCTAGCTTGGTACTTTTCTAATATCCTACGTACAAGGCCTATAGGTGTTATTAACATTCCTAGGTCTCTAAGTCCCTACACACTCCTATATGCCTCTAAGTAGATTTATACTGCATTTAGACCTATTGTCTTGCCTGCGCTGTTACATTATATTAGAAAACTTGCTTTTTCTAGTAACAGCCTTATTATAATATTACATTAATTATCTGTTTAACTATGTCTAAACCTAAAGACGCGTCTAATTTAGTTTAGGTTGCCTTACACACTGTTACATTAAACTATTTAGTTATATAGACTAGATCTTATTAACCTCTAGTTAACTAAAGCCTTTAGGTTTAAAACTTCCTATCCCCTATAATTAGAATTGCCTTTAGAAAAGTTGCATAAAGGCGCTAAGGTAAAAACTTAGAGACTACTAATAACTTATTAGAATTAGAGGCAACTGCTAATGATTAACTAACTACTATCCCCCTCTAAATCTTAATAAAAGGATTTACAACCTACTTAAGCCTTAGCTAAGGCAAGATGCCTGCTACTAGAGCTAAACAACAACAGCTAAACCCGCCTCTGCAGGACCTAAAGCTATACCCCACCTAATTTAGAGTTAATCCGCAGCACATGCCCTAATAGGCCTTAATTAACTACTAAATTACCTCTAATAATGCCTTAAATTATCCCTGCTACCCTAATAGCAGGAGACCTTTTAGGCACCCCTAACAATGCCCTAAATCATCCCTGCTACGTTATAGCAGGGGACCTTTAAGGCACCCCTAACAACGCCTAATTGTCACTGCACTAAACGCACGCCTAAGATTAATATCTACATAAAATAGCAAGGAACAATTAGCAAGCCTTAATTATTAACAGGCTGCGCATCTATACAGATCACTATTAGAGCAGGCACGCACGCATGGCGTTTAGTTTAGAGGACACTGCTAGCAGTGCGAAGGAATAATTTAGAGCAAGGACACCTAGCTAAATTAGACTAGTTTTAGTTTAAGGAAGCAGAGGACATAACAGTAATACTTTGTACTATAATTACTACTAATAGGGACTATTAGTCTACAGAGGGGGGGGTAGTGTAACAATTCTCATAAATTGCTCTATCTTAGGTCGCCAGAACCTCCAGAAGGCCTCTGTATCAGCCCCAACCCTGACCTGGCCCTGACCCCTGCTGTTACCCCTATTCCCTCATGTGTTTAGTCGCACCTCGCCCTTGTAGCTAGCTTAGTAGTTTTCTAATATCCTACGTACAAGGCCTATAGGTGTTATTGGCATTCCCAGGTCTCTAAGTCCCCACGCACTCCCATATGCCTCTGAGTGGATTCATACCGCATTTGGACCCATTGTCTTGCCTGCGCCGTTACAGTAGCCTTATTTGCTGCTTAAAGCTCTATAATCTTTTTTTACACTAATACTAGCTTATGTGTAATAATTACTACCCTCTTTAAGACCTTCTTAAAGGCCTTTACTATAAATATTAGTAAGCTATCTATATGCCTTTAAATTCTTACTTTTATAAGTGTTAATTACAACCTAAATTTAAAAGTATTACTTAGGGTTTATAACTGCTAGAGCTTATTATTAATAAGTAGTAGTAGTAATAGAGTATATAACTAGATATTAAAGGCTATTTTAACTTATTTTAAGTTAAATAAGACTAAACTAGCGCCTTAAAACTCTTTTTAAATATTACTAAAAGTAATCACTACATTATAGGCGCATATAAAGCATAGTAGAAACTTAATTTGTATAATATAAGTAATTTAGTTACACATAAAATCTTTAGCTTAACGCCTATATACTTTTTTTAAAAAGATAAAACAACCTACATTAAAAGGCTATAAAAGGTATAATAAGTGTAAAAGTATATAAGTAGTAATAATTTTAGTTTTTTTATAGTACTACTAAAAATTAAGTAAGTTATAGCTTTTATAGCTGTTAATAATAAGAAGCTAATAAGCGCCTATAACTTTATTTTTTATATGCTTATTAAAGTGCTTTAACTACTGCAGCCTAAGCTTATTTATTGTCTAGCTGTTTTTAAAGACTATAATAACTTAGTTCTAAAGCAGATTCTTCTCTTTATACTAAGTAAAAAAGTAATAGTAGCTTTTAAAAATAATAAAAAGTAAAATAGCCTACTTTATTATATTAATGCTTTAAATAACTATTATTACCTTTTTATTACTTTACTATATTACATTTAGCTGTCCTTATCTTTCTAAAGCTATAACAACTACTCTAGTTAATATCTAGCCTATTATAAAGCTTAACTTATTAAAGTTATACATGTCTTTATTCTAGATACTATACTTAGCTTTTATGTTAGCTACTAAGTAAAACTAGCTCTAGATAACCTCTAGATTCTTATAAAGTAATTTCTTAAAATTATACTTATAATTAAACTTTATTATAAACTTAGAGCCTCTATAGCTTACAACTGTCTATAGGGTTGTCAGATATGCGCACCTACTGTCAAGACAGGAGGAACGCTGGACGAAAGCTGCTACATAGTACGAGCAATAAGCTCGAACAGTATGTCGCTGC
>NW_022985181.1:427499-433997 GCF_010093535.1 Lindgomyces ingoldianus | reverse complement strand
AGCATTTTGCAGCAAATTGCAGCATGTTGCAAGCTGGTCGCGCATAGGGCTAGTGCGCGAGGGACTCGGACCGGAAAAACAAGGCCGAGCAACACAAGCAGAACACACAAGAAAAAATCAATAAATTAATACAATCATTCATCATCCCATACATCACATCTAAACCCATTATTCATCTTAGGAAGCCTAGAAACAGTGCTTTAATCTGACAATTAAGAGTCTCAGTGCCTCCATTGATACAAAATGGCCACCCAGCCTCCTCGAGACGCGACAGTCGTCCTTCGAGACCACACCGACTACAGAGCCTGGATGATGCAGCTGCAATCGAGATGTGTAGTGCACGGCATCTGGCCGCAAGTGGATCCTAAGTTGACCATCTAAATAATCTCCAAACTAAGAGCTCCAGAGATGCCGCTAATAGCTGAGTTTTCACCAGCCTCCAACGTCAAAACGCCTACGCACATAAACAAGCTATTAACAAGCAGTCTTAGAGCTTTTAAAGAAGCTATAGAATACTATAAGATTAAGGCTAACAAGTACAAGAGTAACAGACATAATTATAAAAGAGAGCAATTAAGCCTCTAATAGATTATTGTCTTTATTTAGTTAACAGTTAGCCTGCATCTGCAGCATACATGCTGTTCCCTAGATTAACTACTTAGACAGTAGATTACAAACCTTAAAGCTACAGTTAGTGTTAACAACTAATTTAAATAAGAATGTGTATATAACTAATATAATACATCTTTAAAGCTACTAAAAAAATGTAAGCACATAAAACCTATAGCTAGCAGAGTATAATTACGCTGCCACAGAAGGAGAGACATAAAATGTCCTAGAAACAACGCAGTTTAATGCTGTTACAAAGGACTTTCTAACTACTATAAATAAAGTTGCCCTTTATTAGTTTATAACTTTTTAGAAAAGCAGATAGTTTGCACTAGACATAAATTAAAAAAAAATAATAAAGCGCTTCTAAAAACACATAATGTTAGATTATTTAATATATATAAAAAAGCATAAAGCTATTTTTATAACAAATAACTTATTATATTTTACTAAAAGTAGAAAAACTACTTAAGGCACAAATAAAGACGCCTATAGTATAAAAGTTATAATATTAAGAAAATAAAGTAAACCTTAACATTAATATTATTAAAAAGATAATAAAAAGTTATCTTTAAGCTAAAAACCTACTAAAATAAGAAGCACTAAATGTCTTATATGTAGACATATCTATGCACTAAAGAACTGCTTCTATGTCTATCTAGACAGAGCACTAGACTAGTAGATGCTAAATAAAAAAGTTAAAAAGCTTATAGTATTAAAGCATAAGTATAACTTAAAACTTTAAGGCTTACTTAAAAAGTAGTATAAATATAATTTAAAAATACTAATTTTAAAAAGTTTATATACACTTATGCTAGAGATATAAAAAGACTAACTTAAAAGCTAGAAAGTATTAAGAATTAAGGCAGCTATATTACTAGCTATAGTTAATTTAAACTAGAATAAATATCTACTAAGAAAATTATTTATTCTTAACTTAAGCTTAATATGCTATATTATAAATAATTTTAATTAGATTTATAACTATTATTTACTAATACTAAAAGACTTTATTTAGTCTAAAAACTTTTATGTATAGATTTAAAGCTATAGATTAATTATACTAAGCTTAATAAGTAAGCATAGAACACATAGTTAAGCATACAGTCTTATACTATATAACATTGCACTGTGCTTAGACCTGCTGTGCAACCTAGTCTTATTCTGCCTACTGCAACAGAAAGGAATCTAGTAGGACACACAAGCAAAGCTAACTGCTTTAAAGGCTTTAGATAGAATAATAATTAGAGATCTTATAAAGATCTATAGCTAATAGGTGTTAAAGTACTATCTACTATAAGAGGGCTTATATTATATACACATAATTAACATAAGAACTAAACATAGCCTATAAAAGGCATTAGTAGAGCTATAGCATAAGTGTCTTAGACACTCTAGACTAGCTACACTTAAGCACCTTATATAGTAAGCTAAAAAGGTGTAAATTAAAGAAATTATAATAGTCTAATATAACTTATATAGTAGAGCTAAGATATAATAATAAATTAGCTGCGCACTATAAATTAGTAATAGTAGACCTAGTAAAAGACTATTAATTAATTTCTATACATATAAAGTATAAAGCATTATAAAAGAGCAAAGTTAAATGCTAATTACTAATAAGTATTCTAGCCTTTAGTAGGACCTCTACTTTAAAAATAATAAGCCTACTAAATTAATTATTAAAGCTTTTATAATTTTTATTCTCTTTTTAAAGAACTATTATAACATTACTATAAAAGTTATTAAAGCTAATAATAAGATTATAACAGTAAAACTAAAGGTAAAACGCTAGCTAGCATTACATAGAATAACTGTTAAGCTTTTAGCACTAGATACACAAGCCTAGAACAGAGGAGCTAAACGCTTAAAGGGTGTAAATAAAGAGAAGTTATAGGCTATGCAACTAGATGCTAATCTACTATAGGATGTATAGCTATACATTACTAGAGCTAGCGTATACCTATATAATTAGACGCTAAACTATGCTAACTACTAGAAGACACTATACAAGATCTTCTTTACACAAGCAGCTCTAAATAATAAAGTTATTATATTAATTTAAAAGCTAAGCCTTACACATCTAAAAGCTTACAGCTATAAAGCATTTATAATAACTAATAACATATATTAGAATAAATCTAAGCTACAGAGGCTAAACCTAAAGGTGTAGATTAAATATCTAGTTAAGTACTAATTATTAAACATCTACTATATATAAATACTACTACTAGCAAAAGTAATTTATACATATAATGTTATTTTTAATAAACACTTAATCTTTAGCAGTAAGCCTAAAGACCTAATAAATAACTTTATATATAACATAGTAAAAGAAATTACTATATATATTAAAATAATTAAGCCTCTAACACCTAGTTATTAGCTAAAGATAAAGTTATTCTATAAAAATAACACTATAAATAATATAACGTACCTAACAGGTTGGCCGGCCACACAGGTTAGCTAGCCACTTTTGCTAAGCCCCTACTAAAACCACCCTATTCTCTTGCAAAACAGCCTACTTTAGCCCTATATAGAGTAATACAACACAAGATATTATTTAGAGTCTACTTCTACTACTTACTTATATGTACGCAAGTTATGCCTAGTCTAATTACACTACCTATATTACCTTTAACTTAGCTTACCTTCTTTAGCGCGCACTTGCGTCTTTAGCTTTTTCTTATTACTACGCGCTCTAAACTTCTTTAAAGCAGTTAAATAAGCTCTATTTTTAACTATTAAAGTCTTTTCTACTTAAATTTGCTTTTTTTTATGTAATCTATGTTGCGTAGCAGCCTTATTTGCTACTTAAAGCTCTATAATCTTATAGCCTACCCTGTTATGTTAATGCCTTAGATAACTGTTATCTACTTTTTATTACCTTACTATATTGCCTTTAGCTGTCTTTGTTTCTCTAAAGCTGTAATAACTGCTCTAGTTAATATCTAGCTTATTATAAAGCCTAACTTATTAAAGTTATACCTGTCTTTATTCTAGATACTGTACTTAGCTTTTATGTTAGCTACTAGGCAAAACTAGCCCTAGATAACCTCTAGATTTTTATAAAGCGCTCTTTTATAATTATACTTATAATTAAACTTTATTATAAACTTAGAGCAGTGCTTAACTTATATACTAGGCTAGTTTAAGCTAACCTGGCCTAGATTGCGCTCTGCAGGCAAGGAATTAGCTATATTAGCTATAGCTGCGGGCCTAGGGGGAAATCTGCGTGTAATTGTCAGATATGCGCACCTACTGTCAAGACAGGAGGAACGCTTGACGAAAGCTGCCACATAGTGAGCAATAAGCTCGAACAGTATGTTGCTGCAAATTGCAGCATTTTGCAGCATGTTGCAGCAAATTACAGCATTTTGCAGCAAATTACAGCATTTTGCAGCAAATTACAGCATTTTGCAGCATGTTGCAGCAGTTTGCAGCAAATTGCAGCAAATTGCAGCATTTTGCAAGCTGGTCGCGCATGGGGCAAGTGCGCGAGGGACTCGGATCGGCAAAACAAAAAGCCGAGCAACACAAGTAGAGCAGAAAAAGGATCGATACATCAAACACAATCAATCAATCATCCATACATCACATCCAAACCCATCATTCATCTCAGGAAGCCTAGAAACAGTGCTTCAATCTGACAGTAATAAGCTTAAATATGTACTTAACAACTACCTCCTTCTTAAGCTTAGTTAGATTCCTTAATTTAGGCTAGTATTCTGCTTGTAAAGGCTGTCTAGCGCGTTAATTACTTAGTGTTGTGTAAGAGATATTATAAATAGCTGCAGCGCGTTATAAGAAGAGTTTTAAGTTTTATTTAAGAGCCTAAAAAGTAAGCTGTATCTAACATTCTTTAGAAGATTTAATCTAGTGTTGTTGTTAAGGCATTATGTAGATAGGTAGAGTTTAGTAGGGGCTTAGCAAAAGTGGCCGGCTAACCTGTGTGGCCGGCTAACCTGTTAGGTACGTTATTAAATTTTAATAAAGTAGACCTACTAGGCTACTATTAAAGAAGAAAGATTAAAGATAACTATCTATTTTCTCTAAATACTCTGCCACCTGCAGCATTACTTATGCAGTTAATAGCTAGAGCTGCACTAAAGCTAAGCTAAATAGAGTTTTTAAAGACTATACTATAAGCTGTAGCCTTTATAGCTAGTATAAGATCTAAAAGTGTAGAAAAGCATAGCAGCAAAACGCTAGATAAAGCAGCATTAATAAAGATACTATTAAAAAGGAAGACACTTTATAGAAGCTAGCTACTACCTCTACTATTAAATTAAAAGCAACTAGAGAAGCACTCTCTATATAAGATGTTTAAGGCAGTAGAAAGAACACACTTAGACAGTTATTAAATAATAAAATTCTAAACAAAGGTCTAGACAAAGCTAATTAAGGCAGCTAGATAGTAGATTCTAGATTATATGTAGGTGTACACCTACAAGCTTAACAAGCACTATAGATTATAAAGATGCAAGGCATAACTAGTAGTCTACAGCAATTAATAAAGAAACATTACTACATAAGATACTTATGCTGCTACTCTAGTAAAATGCTTATTTTAAATGCTAATAGTAATATCTACACACTTTAACTTAAAGCTTAAATAATATAATGTAACTAACATATTTATACATGTAGTAATTAACTATAATATCTACATGTAGATGCTAAGAGGCTATTAAAAACTAGGTATAATACTAAAGCTTTAAAAAGCACTATATAGCCTATAAATTTCTTTTTTACTCTAGCAACACTATTTTATAACAACTTTTAAAGGCCTTAGGTTCTTAGCTGTTTTATATAAACTCTACTATATAACTAAAGCTAGAATATTTGTCTTCTTTTATATAAACAACTTTATTATTGTGTATAAAAAAGGCTCTAAAGCAGATGTGCAGCGTGTAGTAGACTAGCTATAAAAGAAGTATACCTTAATAAAAGGCAAGGACCTATAATAGTTTCTAAAAGTTAAGATTATTAAAAATTAATAGTAATAAATAATTTAGCTGTTATAGGCCTTATATATTAATAAAATAGCTAGGCTAGCTAATAAAAAGAACCTGCAGCACACTACACCTATAAGTAAGATTAAACTTATGCTGCAATCTAGTTTTATAACCTTATTAGAAGTAAATTAATATTAGTAGAAGATTAGATCTCTGCTCTTTGCAGCAGTTACTATAAGACTAGACATTGCCTTTACTACATTACGCCTTACATAGTTTCTTACAAATTCTGTATCTAACTATTAGAATGTAGCTAATTAAGTTATCCTATACCTTTATGCAACACAGATGTACGCACTCTAATTAGAAGAAGAAGACTACTTTATAATAGTAAGCAATATATTATTTATAGATAATACACTAAATAAAAAGAGCTTTTAGAGCTATGTTATTTAACTATTTAGCAAATAAATTGCATAGTGAGTAAATAAGTAAAATATAGTTATTAGCAGAGCTTGCTCTGCTTATTATATTCGGGTTTGCAGAACGAAAAGTTTAGCAGAATCTCCTCTTTTGGACCCGCTAGTTAGTCAGAATTTCTTCGGATAAACCCCGGTAACGCTGTTTCTCTGTCAGCCTATGTGTTTCTTATATTCTTTTTTGAAAAAAATGTATACCTAATGTAAGTGCACCTTTATGCTAATTTGCATGCAGTTTTCTCTAGCATGCGTTGTGTAAAACATATTTAAATTATAGTTAGTTGCGTCTGTTCCACCTCTCTAGCCACATCGGTGTGTCGGGGATTGGCATCAGCCACATTGGTGTGTCGGGGTGTCAGATATGCGCACCTACTGTCAAGACAGGAGGAACGCTGGACGAAAGCTGCTACATAGTACGAGCAATAAGCTCGAACAGTATGTTGCTGCAAATT
>NW_022985181.1:405128-427369 GCF_010093535.1 Lindgomyces ingoldianus | reverse complement strand
GGAGGAACGCTGGACGAAAGCTGCTACATAGTACGAGCAATAAGCTCGAACAGTATGTCGCTGCAAATTGCTGCATTTTGCAGCATTTTGCAGCAGTTTGCAGCATGTTGCAGCATTTTGCAGCAGTTTGCAGCATGTTGCAGCATTTTGCAGCAAATTGCAGCATTTTGCAGTATTTTGCAGCAAATTGCAGCATGTTGCAAGCTGGTCGCGCATAAGGCTAGTGCGCGAGGGACTCGGACCGGAAAAACAAGGCCGAGCAACACGAGCAGAACACACAAGAAAAAATCAATAAATCAATACAATCATTCATCATCCCATACATCACATCCAAACCCATCATTCATCTCAGGAAGCCTAGAAACAGTGCTTCAATCTGACAAGCCTAGATTGCGCTCTGCGCGTAAGGAATTAGCTATATTAGCTACAGCTATAAGCCTAGGGAGAAATCTGCGCGTAATAAGCTTAAGTATGTACTTAACAACTACCTTCTTTTTAAGCTTAGTTAGATTCCTTAATTTAGGCTAGTATTCTGCTTATAAAGGCTGTCTAGCGCGTTAATTACTTAGTGTTGTGTAAAAGACATTATAGATAGCTACAGTGTGTTATAAAGAGAGTTTTAAGTCTTATTTAAAAGCCTAAAAAGTAAGCTGTATTTAATGTTCTTTAAAAGATTTAATCTAGTGTTGTTGTTAAGGCATTATGTAGATAGGTAGAGTTTAGTAAGGGCTTAGCAAAAGTGGCTAGCAAACCTCTATAGCTAGCCAACCTGTTAGATACGTTACTAGGCTATATAATCTAATTCTTCTTTATATCTAGCTAGAGTTGAAAACAACATAACTATTTAATGCTAATAATATAATCTTAAAAGCTAAAGTTTATAATAATAAAAAGGCAGTTTCAGATTGTTCTTTTATTAATTTATATATATAAGTAAATATACTAGTAGATAGGGACTTAGATTTAGTCTTAAAAACCTTTAACTATAACTTTAAAAGGTAAGCGCTAAATAAAAATATAAAGGCATTAAAATAAAGACTTAGAAGTTATTAAGTTAATAAATAAAAAACTATAAGCGCTAGTATTAACTAAAAAGTTTAATTAGACTTTAATACTTTTTAAACATAAAATAGTAAAAGCTTAGCAGTATTTACCTCTAAATAAGTGTAATAAATTAACATTTAATAAATTATACTTATTTAAGATTAAGATAAAAATTTTTTTAAGTTTTTTTATTTTTTATTTAAAAAGTATTTAAGTTATAATTATTTATATTTATAAACATTTTTTTAAATTTTTATTATTCTACTGTAAGGCTAAGATGGCGCTTATGTGCAACAGGTATATATACTATTCTGCACTTAAAAATTAACGTTGGTTGATTATTCGCACCTTTTTAGTTGTATTAGCAGAGTGGTGCGGAGCCCTGCCCTTACATAATAATTAACTAACAACAAGGACGGTCGCGCGTTTAACCTACACCTTAGACAGCTTAGCTAGTTTTTAGACTAAAACGTGAGGCGGCCTCTTCTAGCGCTACGTTGTAACTGCTAGGAGGTCTAGTGTATATAACTTAGCTAGCAGGGCCACTAAGCGTTGTTATTTATCCTGCGCCTCTAGGCTGCAGGTGGTCAGCCTCTAGCTAGTAACTAAGACATGCGTATAGGCGCCTCTAAGCTGCAGGTAGGTTATGTAACGCCTAGGACATGCGTCTGCTAAGAAGGGGGATAATGTAAGGCTAAAATAGCGCTTATGTGCAATAGGTATATATACTATTCTGCACTTAAAAATTAATGTTAGTTAATTATTCGCACCTTTTTAGTTGTATTAGCAGAGTAGTATAGATTCTTGCTCTTACATCTACCTTTATTTTTTATACTTTAGAGATAGAGTAATTACTAGTAAAGTGTTTTAGTTTACTATAATTATAATAGTTACTAGAAGTTATCTATTTTTTAAAGGCAGGTGTTTAGCTAAGGTGTCTGTAGGTAACTAAAGTAGACTAGAGTACTAATAAAGGTGTAAATTAAAGTTCACTAGAATAGTATACTGCCTTAAATATATTATTAAAAACCTTTTAAAACTAATCTATACTAGGTCTAATACTAGAATGTTAAGTAAGATTAATAGTTTACTTTATAATAGTAAAAGTATTTCTTCTTTTTATATTATAAACTGTTAGGTAGGCTACTATAGTCTTAAAAAAGCTTTTTTAAGTAACATACCTAACAGGTTAGCTGGCCACTTTTGCTAAGCCCCTACTAAAACCACTCTATTTTCTCGCAAAACAGCCTACTTTAGCCTTGTATAAAGTAATATAATATAAGATATTATTTACAGTCTACTTCTACTACTTGCTTACACATACATAAGTTATACCTAGTCTAATTGCACTGCCTGCATTACTTTTAACTTAGCTTACTTTTTTAAGCGCCTACCTATGTCTTTAGCTTCTTCCTATTACTACGCGCTCTAAACTCCTTTAGAGCAGTTAGACAAGCTCTATTCTTAACTATTAAAGTTTTTTCTGCCTAAATCTACTTTCTTTTATGTAATTTATATTATGTAGCAGCTTTATTTACTACTTAAAGCTTTATAATTTTATAGCCTACTTTATTATATTAATGCTCTAAATAACTATTATCTACTTTTTATTACCTTACAATATTACCTTTAGCTGTTCTTATCTTTTTAAAGCTATAATAACTGCTCTAGTTAATATCTAGCTTATTATAAAGCTTAACTTATTAAAGTTATACTTATTTTTATTTTAAATACTATACTTAGCTTTTATGTTAGCTACTAGGTAAAACTAGTGCTAAATAACCTCTAAATCTTTATAAAGCGCTCTCTTATAATTATACTTATAATTAAACTTTATTATAAACTTAGGGCAGTGCTTAACTTATATACTAGGCTAGTTTAAGCTAACCTAGCCTAGATTGCGCTCTGCAAGTAAGGAATTAGCTATATTAGCTACAGCTGCAAGCCTAGGGGGAAATCTGCGCGTAATAAGCTTAAGTATGTACTTAATAACTACTTTCTTTTTAAGCTTAGTTAGATTCTGTAATTTAAGCTAGCATTCTACTTATAAAGGCTGTCTAGCGCGTTAATTACTTAGTGTTATGTAAAAGACATTATAAATAGCTGCAGTGTGTTATAAAAAGAGTTTTAAGTCTTATTTAAAAGCCTAAAAAGCAAGCTGTATCTAACATTCTTTAGAAAATTTAATCTAGTGTTGTTGTTAAGGCATTAGGTAGATAGGTAAAGTTTAGTAGAGGCTTAGTAAAAGTAGCTAGCTAACCTGTGTAGCTAGCTAACCTGTTAGGTACGTTATGCTTAAAACTTAAGTTTAGTACTTTTAAGCTAAGTAGTATTTTTTTTATAAGTAAAAAAACTATTTTACTTTTAATATAAACTTTTTTATAGCAGCACTAATAAAGTAAGCTTTAATAGCTAAAAAAGCTTTTTTTTTACTTATTTTTAGTATTTAAAATGCTTATTATACTTTTATTTTTTATTACTAGTAATAAAGTATATTTATAATAGCTTAATTATTTCTTTTATATTTCTAAACTAAAAGTTATCTAATTTAGCTAGGTATCTAGGCTCTAGGTATTCTTTTGTAATACTAGCAGTGTGTCCCTATACTAACGCTATGCGTGCACACTTACGCTAATAGTAATCTACATTAATATTAAGTCTATCTATAATAAAGGCTTACTATTATTTAAATATAAGCTTTTTACTATTTATAAGGTTTTTAATTTTAAGTATATATTTAGTAAAGTAGCTTTAAAAAAGCTTAAAAGTGCTAAAAACATTTTTTACTATTAATATAACTAGTAAAAGTAATTTAAGGCATTATTAAAAGTAATTTAGTAGTTAGTAAAAGTTAATTAAAACTAATAGTTTTTAATTTAGTTAGCTAGTTAATTTATACTTTTAATTAAGTAATTTAGTTTTTAAAAGCTATATTATTATAGTTTAACTTTAAATTTAGTAGGTCTTTAGCTTTAAGTTTTATAAAAAAAAGGTTTAGCTATTAAAGTAAGTAGTTATTTAGTTTTAAAAGTAAGCATCTAACTTTATTTATAGTTAGAATAAGTTACAGTCTTTATAATTAAATTTAATAGTAGTTAAAAGTAAAGCATTAGTAGTTATTTTTAATTTTAAAAAGTTATTAGTAGTTTGTAAATTTTTACTTTAGCACACTTTTTATAACTTTTTTAAAAGTAATTTTAATTATAAAAAATAAAAAGTTTTAAACTTAAAAGCTTTAGTTAATAAAAAGTTTTTAAAATTTTATTTATAATAACTAAATAGTTTAATATAATCGTGTGTAAAATGTTATAACTAAAACTAAATTAGACACTTTTTAAAGTTAAACATAGTTAAATAAATAATTAATATAATATTATAATAAAGCTATTACTAGTAAAAGATAGTTTTTTAATATAATGTAATAGTGTAGGCAAGACAATAGGTCTAAATGCAGTATAAATCTACTTAGAGGTATATAGAAGTGCGTAGGGACTTAGAGACCTAGGAATGCTAATAACACCTATAGGCCTTATACATAGGATATTAGAAAACTACTAAGCTAGCTAAGGGGAGAGGTGCGACTAAATACATAAGGGAATAGGGGTAACAGCAGAGGTTAGAGTCAAGTTAGGGTCAGGGCCGATACAGAGACCCATCGGATAGGTTCTAAGCGACCCGAGATGGAACGATTCGTGAGAATCGTTACACTAATAACACTTATTAATTTTAATAATAGTAAGCTCCCTAGCTTAACTCTATAGTTAAATGCTTTATAATAGGTCTTTAGCACATTTATTACTGTGCTAAGCCTTATTGATTATTAGATACTAAATTCTAGCTTAAATGCGCACATCTGCAACAACACTTAATACAGCTAGACCTATTAATGCAACGCAACGCTTAGAGAGATTGTATACGCTAGCTGCAAAGCTCTACCTATTACTAGCTAGAGAGATGTCCATCTAAAGGTTAATACACCTGCAGGCCTCTCTACTATTAAGCTTACACATGTTGCATACGTTAAGAGCTTCTTTGCTAATGTACTAGGTCTTGCATAATGCAGATCCCTAGACACCTACTTTAACTCTAGTAGAAACGCACTATACTAAAGATTCTTAGAAAATGTTGTCTATAAACTTAACTACTAAGATAGACATTAGCTTATTAATGTAAAAAAGATACAGTAAGTAAAGCTTTTTACTTTTAGCTATTTACTTTAAAGCTTTTTTTTAAGCTAGTTACTCTAGCTACTAAGCTTAAAAAAATCTATTATTATTTATTATATAAAAAGTAACGCTTTAGTATTACTACCTGTAAGGAAGCTTATAAGCTTATAAGCTTATAAGTTATATAGGTATAAAAATAGTTAATTATTTAGAGCAAACTGTACAAAGAATTAGAATATAAAAGTATAGGCATAAGTATAATAAAGCTTTAACACTTAAAGACTATTAAATCTGCATTAAAACTAAAATTAAAAAGCAGATTAGTTAATAACTACTATAATTAGCTTTTACACGCCTATTATATTGCATTAGCATAGACCTTATTTAACTCTGCCCTATAGGCTAGCGCTGCTACAATAGAGACCTATACAGACTTTATGCAGTAGATAAGTATACTAAATAGCATAAGACACAGCTACTCTACTATAAATTATCTGCTGTACTAGTGCCAGCTATCCTTTAATTTATAGCAACTATACAACATTTATTTAGCTTTCTAGTTATTACTATTAGAGCTAATAATAAGCATAGATATAACAATCTTAGCAAGCCTAAACATCTAGGCATTAAAGTAGAATTCTATGCTACGCATATAGAAAAGTAAAATAGACTGATAAAAATTACTTACTATTACTTAAGCTTTAAGTCTCTAGAGTAATCTACTAAAAGTACTATCTAATAAGCTTTTTGCATCTGCTGCCTACTTAATTAAGCACTAGTTAGAGCACTTTATAAGGGCACACTGTATAAGCTAGTATATAAATAGAAACCTTCTATTACTTATCTAGCTCTAATTAAATGCTGCGCATATGTACATAATAAGCACTTTAAACACGCAGACAAGCTTAAATCTAAAGCTCTAATAGGCTACCTAGTTAGATATAACTTAACTAACATCTATAGGATTTAGCCACTACTAAACAATTAAGTTATTTAAACACATAATGTTATCTTTAACATAAATTAGTTTTACATAGGCACTAAATAGAAAGATTATATTAATCCTTTATACATATAAGTCCTTAACATACTAGAAGTTAATAATAACACTAAGAACTTTTTTTTAAGCATTAGCTTACTCTCTTTTAGTTACTAGACACACTAGCAGAGCTTAAAAAGTAGACTTATAAGAGTAATAAAAGCACTACACCTGCTTAGCTTCTAACGCTAGGTAGCTCTATATAAAGCTCTAAATTACCTGCACCTACGCATAGCTATAAGTCTTCTTAAGCACTTTTATAATTTAAAGAGGATAAAAGCTCTTAGCAACTTGTATGTAAAACAGTACAAGCATTTAACGCTAGGTTAAACAATAACTCTACTACCTCTATGCATAAGCTACCTATTACCTTTGTACATAATTCTTAATATATACTAGATTCTAACTATAATAATACACTAAAAGCATAATCTCTTAACATTAAGAAATTAAACATTATTAGTAATAACTACACTACGCGCTTAAAGTAATTGTTAGATATGCGCACCTACTGTCAAGACAGGAGGAACGCTGGACGAAAGCTGCTACATAGTACGAGCAATAAGCTCGAACAGTATGTTGCTGCAAATTGCAGCATTTTGCAAGCTGGTCGCGCATAGGGCTAGTGCGCGAGGGACTCGGACTGGAAAATCAAGGCCGAGCAACACGAGCAGAGGAGACACAGAACATCAATCAATCAATACAATCAATCATCATCCCATACATCATTTCCAAACCCATCATTCATCTCAGGAAGCCTAGAAACAGTGCTTTAATCTGACAGTAATACAGCACCTACTTTACAACCTTTGCTAGCTCTATTATTAAGGAGCACTTTTATTATAATTCGCTACCTTCTTATCTAGAGTACTATTGTAATGTAGTAAAACACCTACATATAGCTAAATTTTAAGCAGCTATGCGCACAGAGATAGACAGATGCTAGTCTAAGAGCTGCTTTAAGTATGTTAGTAAATCTATAATAAAAGCTGCTTCTACTAAGATCTTACTACTTTAATAAGTATACACATATAAATTTAATAAAGACAGCTACCTATCTAAATTTAAGGCTAGAATATGCGTACAAGGAGACCTCTAAGAACAATAGAGCAATACCTACGCTGCTACTGCATCTGCTTGCATCTTTAGAGCTCTAATAGCTCTCATAGCTACATTTAGGCTAACCTCTTAACAGTATAATGTTACTAACGCCTTCCTTAATGCTAAACTCCTTAGACAACTGTTCTGCTGCACACCTAAAGGTTTTTAAGCAGAATATAAAGAGTACCTTAAAATACTATAAGCTTTATATAAACTTAAAGAATTATTTTACCTCTAGTATTTAAAACTTAAAAGATTGCTTAATTAGCTAGGACTTAATAAGATTTTTATAGCTTTTTACTTATTTATTAATAATAAGCTTATTATACTAGTATATATTAATAACATTATACTACTATACTATCTTAGTAATGCTAAGGCTGCTAAGCAGTTTAAACATAATCTTTAGCATGCGTATAACATTAGGAAGCTTAGTAAACTAAAATAGTTTCTAGGCATTTAAGTTATAAAAACTACTAAATTTATCTACCTAATCTAAAACTTCTTTATTAATAAAATTACTGCTAAATTTAATCTAGAGCAGAGTAGGAAACAGCTACCTAACATACTCTTGCGTAAAACTCTAAAGCCCTCTACTAAGACTACTAACAACTAGAGGACTAAGCTCTATTAACAGCTAGTAGGCTTACTTGCCTACATAGCGTTATTCACACAACTAGATATCGCGCATGCGCATTTAATACTAGCACGCTACCTTACTAATCCTAGTTAAAAGCACCTAGATGCAGCCCTGCATTGCTAGCGCTACGTACACTGTATAAAACATCTTGTAATAGAAATATTATAAAACTCTTAAAACAACACATTCTATAATACAGAGCCCTAGTTCTATAGTGCATTAGACACTGCATTTGCAGACAATCTAGTAACTTGTTAAAGCTCTTATAGACATCTATTTAAGCTCTTTAGTCTAGCAGTATACTAGAAAGCTACCTTACAACATACTGTTACTAAATTAACTATAGAGGCGGAGCTTCTAGCTTTCTTGCAAGCGAGTACTAATATAGAGTAATAGAAGCTTTTCTTCACACAACTTTAGCTTCTAATTAATAATACCCCTGCTATCTAGTGCAATAATTAGCAGACAATTAGAATTGTTATAAAAGATCTATTAAAGCTTTAAACTAAGCTTAAGCATGTTAACATACACTAGAGCTGGTTATAACAAGAGATCTCTACTAGTAGACTACATGTCAACTAGAAACCTACAGCTTAGATGCCTACAGACAGTCTCACTAAGTTGCTGCTAAGACAAAAACATAAAGAGTTTGTACAACAATTAGGCTTAGAGGACATCTCTACTAACCTCCCTATAAGTAATTTATTATAAACTCTCTATGCACTGCATACGTATCTTTAACTATTTACTATATAAATTGCTTACAAATCTGTCTATCTTTTGTTTAGCTTTTATTCTGCCTATACATTTGCTTTATTTTAAGCTAGGGGTGTGTGTTTGCAGTAGTCACACAATCGTCAGATGCGTTGTCACAATAGTCAGATGCATCGTCACCATGGTCGCACAGTAGTCGGATGCATCTCACCATAGTCTGTTGCCAAGACTCACCTACTTATTTCGCATATATATAGACTCCTACAAGGGACTCCTCTAGCAATAAATTTAATCTAGTTCCTCATGTCTTTAGTGCTCTACATAGCTTTACATATTTTAATTTAGTGTTGTTTTACTTTTATATAGATAAGGGGATCTCTTTTAGTGCTTTCTTAAGTTTTAAAACGTAAAACTATAGGTGTATTTTTATAGAAGTTAGAAGTTTTAGGTTATAGTTGTCTTTCTATGTGTATAGAACTTTATATAGCCTAATTTGTTTTTTAGCTAATTTCTTAGAGGGTTTCTGTATCCTTAGGTTCTAAGTGTTAAGGTATATGTAGTCTCTTAGCTAAATTACTAGAGTGTTAGTTTATGTTTGCTTAGATTATCTTTTTATCTGTTTATAAGCTTCTTTTGTATTTTAGGCTAATGCTAAGTGTAGATCTTAGAGATAATTAGTTCTCCTAGTTGCTATGTTTAGGTTGTGTAGCTGCGTTTTAGAGAACCTAATTTATAGTCTGTAGCTAAAGTTTGCTACTTATAGGGTTTTCTTTATAGTTGTGACGGCGTGTACCGCCTCACATGCTCTGCGGCATCAGCTCCCTCGCTTGCGCAACGAGTAGCACGCTAGTGCTACGAGTAGCGCATTGGCAGGGGGCACACATGTATATTTAAACTCGCAGAGCAGCTCCTCTGCTCCTTAGTTTAATCTAGTTGAGTTACACTACCTCTTGCTTGTAGCTTGAGCATGCCGACCGTGACAATAGTTAATAATTCTGTTCTATTTAAGGCTAATTAGGCTATTAGAAGCTTTTCTACCTAGTGTATCTATTAGAGTAAAATGTATTTCCTTAAGTATTTTTCTAGCTTAGCGTTTATCCTCTTAGTTTACCTGTCTGTCTTGGGATAATACGCTGTAGACATTGTATGCTTATTCTGCATGTGTTTTATAGTTACTTGCTAGAACTAACTTGTAAATAGCTTATCTTAGTTAGAGATAATTATAGCTAGGCAGCTATAAATGCTAATAACATTTTATTCTAACTTATACATAAATTCTAAGGCTGTAACTAACTTCTTTAATTATTTTATAAAAGACTAGCCCTAAGTTGCTTCTAATCTCTACGCACAGACAGAGATAGAGCAGGCTAATCTAGAGTGTGTAGAGAGAGTAGGAGTTTAATAGGTCTTTATAAGGCTAGCTATATATTACACTGTATACATATAAACAGCGTAGGGGGAGTAGAAGTTAGCGTAAAAGACTTAGAAAAGGTTAATTATATATATTAGTAAATCTAGACAGATAGCGTAAGAGAAGTAAAGGAGGGCATAAAAAACTTAAAAAGGTCTTAATATATCTAAAATAAATAATTAAGTATAAATGTTTTACTTAATATAGTGTTACACCTAGCTTAAGCAGGTTAGCCCTAGCCTTAACTTAATTAAACAGGGGAAGTGCAGGTCTAGACAGAGGCAGCGCTAGGTTAGACATGTTTTAAAAGTTATGCATTTAAGTTAATATTAGTAAGTAGCTAACATGCCTAGGTAAAACTAGATATAAGCGCAAAAGAAAATAGTATTTATAATAAAGTAACATACTACATAACTATATTTATTGCACTAGTAATAAAAAGCTCTAACTTTATTAGTAAAGAAGTTAAAAAAAGGCCTATAGTTATTATAAATTAGGCAGAAAGTAGGTAATAAGTCTATATAGTAACAGTATAATAAAATAACATAGTATAATAGTAAAAAGAAAACACGTTAAAAGTAATAAGTCCTAATTAAAAGAAAGTTAAAGTAAATTATGTATATTTATTAAAATAAAGTGCAGTAAAGCTTATACTACACTAAATAAATTAATTGTTTAAAGTCTTTAAAAGAATAGTTTTCTTTAAAACAGCATCTTTATTAAGTTTATAAAAAGACTTAATTAGGCTAAAAACCTCTAAAAAAAATTTTACATAAAAAAGAATTTAACTTATCTAAACTTATTATTCTAAGTTATAAAACGCCTCTAAGCTCTTACTTTTTATAGAATAGTATATAGTATGTAAATATTCTTTTAATTTAGAGTTAATTAGTATAGCTTTATAGCCTAGAGAAAAAAAATAGTTAAAAGCGTTTAGTGTTAGTCTAATACTATATTAAGTATAATCTTAAAGCCTTTATAATTCTAAGTAGAGGTTAGTAGAGAATGTAGAATAAATAAATACACTTACTATAACATAGTAGCTTACTGTAACTTATTATTACTATAAAGTAAAATAAAAAGGGTTAACTTAAGCTGTAAAAGTATTAAAGTAGATAATATTTAAGTTAAAAAAATTAAAATAAGTTAAAGCAGATTTAGAGCTAAAGTCCCTTTATTTAAATAGCAGCTAGGCCTAAAGTTGCTCTGCTGTTTTGCTTAACTAGGAAGACACCTCTAAAACCCCTCTTTTTGCCCGCAATAGGCTTTGCTTAGAAGGTCTTAGCAGCGCTAATTATATTTAGAGAGAAAAACTACGCAGTAAAAGTAATTTTCACACCCCTAACTATATTATCTTTAATTATAATAGGGAAAAAAAAGGCTAGATTAAGTATATAAAAAAGTAGAATAATTACTTAAAGCTTAAAAACATAGAATAATAAAGCTTTTTAGTTATTTAATTTTCTACTAATTAGATTAATAACTAGCTTATATCTAGACTAATAGGAGAGAGGACTTGGCGGTAGAGATAGTGTAATATTTGATTGCGCGCGCGAGCGTTGACTGACGGTGCGCATTGACTGCCAAGGAACGGTAGATTTGTTTTGGCATAGCGCGCAGGTTCTGCAAAGACGCGCCAGCTCATCGATTAACGCCGCCATCACATCAAACATCAACACCTGCCATCACATCAACACCTGCCATGGGCTCCCCTTGTAATGTTTCAGGATCTGCTTCTCAGCTCTTTTTCCAAAACAAAAGTTGCGCTGAATACAGGGCGCTTTCTATAATTGCAGAGTCGCTTGCACACCCTCAACGAACACTTCTCAGTGCCTTTGTGCAGCACGCCGTCGACCGAGAAATTGCATCCCAGTTTTTCCTTGACGAGGTCTCTGGACAAGATACAGTCGCAGTGTCGGAGTTTTTAGCTGACTGGATATGTCTTCTTAAGAAAGGTACATCGCTAACAACTTCACTTGAAAATCGCTAACTTTTGTCCACAGTACGCCCTGTTGTTTGCACGGATTTGAAGGAGACACTAAGGCAAAACATATGGCAAAGAGATGGAGGACGATGCTGTGTCTCCAAGGCTGAAAAGGAAAAGCAGTTTGACGGGGGCCTCCTGCTTGCCTACGTATTGTCCCCTTCATTTTTCTGTGATAGTGACATGGTCAACAACGTGAGTGTATCTGCCCTACGTCCCCTACGTCCCTAACCCCACCCCAGGAAAGGCTTTCCAGTATATTTGCGGCATTTATAGGGGAGTCGCAATTGCAAAATTTGCGATCACTCATGGGCCAAGATTCTCTTTCTCCTGATCGAGATCAGTCCGATCGGTTGGTCCTATTGTCGACACGAATTTTCGAACATTTCAGAAACGGGAGGCTTTCTCTTAAGCGCAGTTCCTCTGTGGCTGCGGGCGACTCGGTAAGGTCCCATTCATTGGCCCTTCTACCATTCTAATTAGTCAGGCTCGGTTTTTTGTGGAATCGAGGAATTTTATTCCATCTATTCACGTCGACACGTTCCATTTTATAACGTTAGAAAACAACGCTGTTGGACTTGCCTCGCTTCCCAATACGCAACTTTTGGAAATGCATCACCGGTGTGCAGAGGCTTTAGCGTGGCTAGAAGTACTCGAATATATGAAGCGGAACCCCAACACCCTACATAGGCCGAGTAGTAGAGAATTCGCGAATGCTGCTATGAAAACGCCGGCGAACAAAAGCTTCTGGAACCTATGGTACCTTCAAGCTATACCTGACGCCTTTCGGTATGTCTGGGTTCAGACACCGGCCTTCTTTCGAGCGTTTGCCTACAAGCGCTTAGCCCGGATTTCAAATAGGCTCTACGGTCGCACTGGCTCGGATAGGATTTATCGGCTTCCTTTTAATCTGTATTTGCGGGTGGCAAGTAGTGATTGGGCACCGAAACATCAAGCGGAAGCCCAATCACTTCGTCTGATTGAAAAGTATACCCACGTCCCTGCGCCAAGAGCAATCGATGCTATTCAATACTCTGATTCTTCGTTTCTCCTGATGACTGGAATCCCCGGAGAGATAATTGGGCGAATGATCTCTACCATGACCGATGAACAATTGCATTCCGTCGCACGGGATCTCAAGAAATACATAGCTGAGATGCGGCAAATTCCCAACAACACAGGATCGCGTTTCCAGATATGCAATGCACTGGGGGGAGGCATCTTAGACTGGCGAATTGGCGAATCGCAACGCAGAGAGCTTAGGTTCCAAGATGAAACGCAGTTCAACGAGTACTTGACTGAAGACCTTCCACTGGACGAAGATGCACGGAAACTAGCGTCGAAGTCACATGGTGTGAAACATGATATCGTTTTCACGCATGGAGATCTTAACCTAAGGAATATCCTGGTTGATGGGAATGGAAAGATTTCTGGAATAGTTGATTGGGAGTGCGCGGGCTGGTACCCTGAGTATTGGGAATATACTAAGGCACATTTTTCAGCACGATATAGTATTCGGTGGACTGCGGACGTAATTGATCAGGATTTTCTTGGTTACCGCGATGAATTGCGGGTGGAGGATATGCTTTCTAGTATGGCGCCTTCGTGGTAGGCCTGCCAGAACATGAATACACCCTTAATCTATGTCTCGATCCTGAATCGATCCTTTATCTAGCAGCCTTTCGAAAATAACGCCTAAAACTGGGTTCTAATGAGCTGCTCGTCTCGGCTCAGATGCGCTCAGTCTCGGCTCAGGATACGCTCAGGTTCCTGAACTGGAAAGGAAATTGCTTGGGTGCACATTAGGATATTATACTACCTGTTTTAAGATATTGGAGAGTAGGGGCTAAAATAAAGCTGAATAATAAAATCGTTACAACACCCCAATGTGCACACCCTCTGACCCCCGCTGTTCACGTGACCCTAAGCCGCTGTGGCTCTTGCATGAGCTGAGGAGGGGGCATATGGCAAACGACTCGACAAGGGAGCGAGATCCAAACAAGGTGGATTGAACGAGTGTATTGTAAGGTCTGAGGAGCTCGATAGAGCTCTGGGCTGACTATATACTGTACGAGAGAGGAGCTATGCCTAATGAGTGAATAGTGCAGTGCATGGGTATGATATCGCGTGAGACACGTGCGACAGTGGCTGAGGTCGGCTCAGGCCTGGCTCAGCTCACTCTTTGCTTACCCTGGCTCACTCTTGCTCACCCGCTGCGGCGCAGTCGCAGATGCACCTACTAAAAATTGTGAAGTTTTAGCGAGGGGCCTTAAATCTGTCCTGGGTTATAAATTTGGGCCCACAGTTTTATAAGCCTTAGAAGCTCAGGAACGTCTACAGTCGTCACCGTGATGAGTTAAATTCCGTCCAACGGCAACCAGCAGCTCGCTGCAACCTATACCTACAACTTGCTCTATTTCCACCAAAATGCGTCTGTCTCGTTCCACATTCTCTGCGATCGAGCGTTACAGATGGCTTGCTTCTTTGATCCCAGCCAATGTCTAGTTCTACTACTAGGCGTAACCCTAGCGAGTCTGCTTGCCTTTTCTTGCGAGCTTAAAAACGTCCGGCGCCCACTTGAGGAGGACAGCCACCAGAGCCTCCAGCTGCTGAATAGGCCATATCAGGGCAGGGAAGAATGAAACGAGAGTGTGAGGGCAAGGAGACAAGAAGATTGTGAGACCGAAGCAAGAATTAATGGATTACCGGGTTTCGATAAGGGAATTTATAGAAGCCCGAGAGCGTGGAAAGAGGGTCGCTGGAGTAAAGGTGAAGGTTCAGAGGTCTACGAGGCAGAAGCTGAGGAGGTCCACCTCATTTCCTCCATGTATTTAGACATTCCCTGCACTATCCGCGGTGATGTTGAATCTCTTCGCCGAATTAAAGAAGTCACACTCTTTCTCTTGCTTGCCCCTCCACTCACTGCTCCAAGCGATTAAGAACTCTCTCCTCTGAGGAAGAAAGCAGGAATATTGCGAGGAGCGGGGAGGCCATGGGATGCTGATAACACAGCAACAGGCGAACAGCCACCGCGGGACCAAAACGAGATCAGCATAGTCGTTGTCTGCGATTTGCAGCGGCGCTGAGTCTGGACCCGTGCCCATGGTATTTAATAGAACGTAACTGTTACTGTCAGTAGTGTTTTTAAGGCGTTACTGGCGGCAATAGGGTTTTGTTCTTACAGAAAGAGTAAAGTAAAACAGCCTTACAGGCAGTAACAGTTACTGCTAAGTTAATTAATAGTAAAGTTACTGTTTAGTGTAGTTACTGCAGTAACTAGTGTTACTAAGGGCTCTAGAGGGCTTAATTTTAACACAATCTTGCTAATATAGTTGCGTTAAGCTCTTCACACAATATCTAAGGCCCCTAGGTTTTAGCTTAAGGTTGCAAGTCTAGATATTATCCTACTTATTGTTTTTAAGGCAAGAGTCCTTAGAAAACTTATAAGAATAAAAACACTAAAAGATAAAGCCTTAATTATAAGAGCTCTTAAAGGCAGCTTTTAACTTCTTAAGACAATAAAAGCTTGTAAGGTGTTAAACTAGCTGCAAGCTTTAAGTGCAAGGAGTTACTTTAATGTTCTGTACTAACAATAGATAGTATAGGTAGTTACTGCAGTAACTATAGCCTCATTAACTGTACAGTAACGGATGGCAATTCACTTTTGTTCTAACTGCTAAGAGATTGTTACTATCAGTAACAGTAGGAGCAGTACTACGTTCTATTAAACACCATGCCCGTGCCTGCTAAAGCGTTCGGTAGCAAGAGCACGGGGAAACGCAGCGCAGGTAGACCTCGATTCGGAGCTTTTGGCAAGTCAAGTTAGACGAGGAGACAAAGGCGGCGCAGCTGTAATCGTTCTAACACCGCTCATTACACCGGTGCTCGTAGTGCTTGAACGAGAGCTCCGCCAAGCATCACCATAGGCGCTACATTCCAGGCACGTAGTAGTCTGTATCCCAAGTTGATACTCAGCCGTTCTGCGTTTCCGCCAGTGTGTCCAACCGTTAGTACACCTAATAGTACAGTACTGCAGTACACTGATTTTGGTCACGTACGTACGTACAGGGCATCTACTCAGTATACTGTACTATACATGAGGCTGCTGTACTAACCGTTTACGGTAGTTATATAGGATTTTTGGTGGTTTTGGGCGGTTGAAGGCAGGTTGCTGAGGGCCAGGGGGCTCGTGTTCGGAGATTAATGCGGAGAATGCCGTTATTGCCTGTTTTGTTAGCAATCTTCTAACAAATTCAGCAACTATGCCATCTACGTTATTCTTTTGCCCATTATAATGTCCCAATTCCTATCCCAATCAACAACGCGGTCAACAATAGAGGCTCTTCAACTGCAGAAGAATTAGTTACGTAACAACGCTGTTACTAGTGAGCTGACTGAGCTTACAGAGTACATTAAAACAGTAAGATCAACAACAGTAGATCTCACAAGGGGTATCACAACTTCCTAATTGGGTATAGTCTTTAGCTTCAGCGCAATTACTTCATAATACTTCAATATACTTCAGTTACTGCATCCTAACCGTACACTGACGTCATCTCCTCCGTACAGTTAGTTAGTAACAGCCTCCTCTTCCGTAACTGTACTATACAGCCTCCAAAAGGCTCCGTAACTAACGGTTGGACACACTGGTTTCCGCCTTTATCTTGAGCACTCTGCTATGACTGCAGCCCCCGTTTCCGGTGTTGAATCCTGGCGCTTAGGAGGACTTTATCCTTGGTTGAGGTGGCAGCGGACCTCCGACGTCATACCAGCTCTGCGATAATTGGCATGAGCATAGGTACGAGGAGTTTCTCGAGGCTTCCCTCACAGCTGGTAGGTGATCTTTGCTTCTAATTTGAACAAGCACTAATCAATGTCGTAGTCAATTCACTTCTCGACAAGCAGCCTGAGTGGGAGCATGTCGACTCCTGGAAAATTCTTGAGGCCCACGAAGACGGCTTGTCGCGGCGGTGGATGTGCGACGCCCTCGACTACGGCCGGTCAGAAACTTCGAAAAGGCGCGAGTGTCAGATATTTCTTCGCTTGCGACGTCACCAAGCCAGTATGGACACGACGAACGAAGATGACAAGCGATCGAGCAACCGTTCTGCTAGGTCCGGCTCCAGAGAAAATGAATGGATGTTGAAGATTTTCAACTAAATACAAAACGATAACGAGAAATCAATACAAAACGATGACGAGAGATCAATACAGGCGATAACCAGCTCTAGCCTCACTCAAGATGTAGTTGAAAACCCCGTCCGATTCCAAACCATAGCACCATTGGTCCCCCCTTCGACACCGGCTCGGTTACCCTCCGCCTGCATAATTGCCTCCTCTTCGATAGTTGCAATGGCCTTGGTGAGACGAATAACACCGGCATTGTGAAGCGCAAGCAAAGCATCCTTGACCCAGACTCTGCATGTGAACGCCTCCTGCGTATTGGGCGACGGCTGGCCATTCCCTGGGACTTGCTGTAGAGTATCCTTAAGTTTAGCCCAGGTCTCAGCATTGACAGTCCCGACTTTGAAACAAAGGCAAAGACTTATGGAAGTTGGAATGCCGGAGGTTGTTTTGATTTCCAGGCTCCAGCCACCGGTTCGATTGACGGCATGCCATACGTCTCCCTGAGGCTTGTTCGTGGGGACAAATATCCCCCAATGGAAACCCGGTTCGGCGCCTCGAAGGCTGAGGATAACGTATATGGAGTAATTTTCCAGTTCAGCGAGAACGGACGACATAGTTCGATTTCTGAAAACAGATCTTTCGTAGTTGATAAAAATAAAGGTGGGCAGAAAGCGAGGCTGAAGAGAACAACGCTCTCAACCGTACGAATTACGTTTCATACTTTTCGTCTTAGTACTGTCACGTGAGCCGTAGCAAACGTAGTATAGTCCTTGTACGTTTTCTTTTGTCTTGTAAGTCATAGCTGCGGACTGTACTGCGTCTTAAAAGCTTAACTTTTAGGTAGGGATTGCCTATTAGCTTAGACATTAATAGGTAGGGACCTGTAGCACTGTTAGACAAGTTTTTTAATAAGCTAGTTGTTAATTAGGGGGTAAGATTACCTAATAACCTAAGTGCAGTGTTTTCTACTTAAATTAACACTGCTAAATCTTTCTATATCTTAATATTATGTTAACTATGTGTAATTTTCTTAGTTAACAAGCCTCTACACAGAGCACTAGCTAGTTGCAGAGCTCTTAAAGCTCTTAGTTAACCTAAGGTAGTAACATAATCTATTACACTTGTTTTTGTTGCCTAGAGAAGTTATAATTATTATTATTAGAGTTTTTATTCTATAATAGCTCTTTAGCTCTTATATATAATTTTTATGTAAAAGAACACTCTAGAGATTCTTTTCTTAATCTAAGAGTTATATTTTTAATAAAGTAGAATAATATATAGCTTACTAGTAAAAAGCTAAAGGCAAAGGAGCTAGGTTACTGCGTAAAACACTCTTCTTAGCTCTAAGGTAACAGAAAGGCGTTAGCAGTGTAGAACTATAGAGCTAACTTGCTATACACTAAAGAAGGCTTAAGGGTAAAGCTCTAGCTCTGCTAACTCTGCTATTGCAGAGGTAATTACACTGCTACTAAAATAGTTAACAGCTATAGCTATATTAGCCACTATTTTAAAAAAAAGCATAGAATTAATATTAGTAGTAATAAAAGTTTCTTACCTAATTCTTTTTATGCTTTACTTAATCCTTAGGCAGCAACAGCTGCTATAGTAGCAGGCTTAGCCTAAGTTGCTTCTTACAATCCCTAGCAAAAAAGGTTATTGCAAAGGTTGTTAGTAGACTAGGTTATACTTTATAATATATTATTTATAACAGCATTTTTAGCTAAACTTTAAGGCTTTTTTACTTAGAACTAACTAAATCTTCTTGCTGCTATCCTAAGCTTAGATGTAATAATATTATTATATATAAAGTAAAAGTTAACACGCTAGAAGGAGAAGATTTAAATAATATTAAAATTAGCTAAGTTAAAAGTAGCGTTAAGTGTTAATATATAGACTTTACTAAACTACCTTTTTTTTCTTAAAGTAGTAGCTTACTTTCTTAGTAAGTTTAGCAAAACTTTAAAGGGGCTATTTTAGCGTTTTAGCTTAGAAAACTAACAACAAATAATAACTAACTTTTACTTTATAAATGTTAATTATTAATAATAAGACTTACTTATTAGCTTCTATAACTTTTATAGTAACTATATAAAAGCTAACTAAGCGCAGGCTATCTTTAAAATTATTTAGGATTATAAAATTATGTTAAAATTTAGTTATTTTATTACTAATAACATGTCTAATAATAACAACTCTACTATTAACGCTCTAGCTAAATATCTTAGAGTTAACCTTAATAAAGAGCACTACATATGCTGTATAAGCTACATAATTTAATTAGTGCTAAAGGCAGTTATCTATAGTAAAGGATTATTATAATTTAAAGCTACTCTTATAAACGCAGCTCTCTAAGATTAGTTTAAGCTTTATTATAAACATAAAGTTGTTAGTAAGCTATATAACTTTATTAATGCTATTCTCTTATTACATAAACACTAAGAGGCCTTTATAGCTATATAATTATCTTTAAGGGAAGAAGATAAGCTTTAGAGCTTTAGCACACTTAATTTAATACAAGATAGCAGCGTCTGCTAGCATTCTGTATATCTAATGCTTATATAGTGCCTAGAGCTTAAGGATCTAATTACTAAGTTTATCTAGAAGTAGCGCAGCATAGATAACAACACTAAGGACTCTAATATACCTAGTAACGCAGCTTTTTAAGAGATTATTAGTAAAAAAAACTAAAAAGAGGTTAAACACCTTACTAAGTTTTTTAAGGTCTTTTATTAAATAATAAAACAGCTAGAGGGCAACAGTAAGCATAGTTCTCTATAGATGTCTATTATTAACATGCAAGTGCTGTATAATAAGCTATTGTAAATAAAGAAGAAACTTTCCTTTAAGCTTAATAACAGTTACTTTAAAAACAGTGTCTTCTTTAGACTTAAAAAAATTAATATATATTTCTAGAAAATAGTTGTTAATCTTTTTATCTTTTACTTAGTAATTACTACTATACTTAACTTATAACTTTATATACTCTAGTTTAAAGACTACTAGCGTTATTACTAATCCTAGTACTAGAAGGCAGAGACCTTAATAAAGGTTATTTTCTAGCGTTATATTAATGCTAAAAAAGATAAAGAAGTTAATATAGATCTTTTTTAGCAAAAGCTTTTAGTAATAAGCTTTTATAACTCTTATTACTAAAAAGCTTTTATAGTTAACACTTCTCTTTTTACTAAGGCCTAGAGTTATAAGAAAGCTTAGAAAATAATAAAGTTATAGTAATACTTTAACACTTATATAGAAGACCTTTAAGACGCTAAGGTAAGAGATAGCTATTTTTTATAAGCTAGCCCTCTTACTTAGTAGCTTAAAGTAGGTTAAAAATAGTATTCTATGCTGTTTAAAATTGCTCTTAACTTCCTTACTATACCCTCTACTAGCTGCGACTGCGAGAGAGCCTTTAGTAGAGGCCAGCGTACAGTTATAATTAATAAAGGTTCTCTCTCTAGGGCTACTATTAAGGCGCTTTAATTGCAGAAGAATTAGCTATGTTATTAGGTTATAAAGAGCAACTTAATTAAGCTTATAAACCTTATCTAAAAGCAGCTAGTTACTATACTATAAAATGTTAACAGCAGCAAGTAAGACAAAATGTTAAAAAGTATAAAGATTTTAGTGTGTTTTAGTTTAGCAGCAAAACAGACAGCTAAGTCGCCCAGGCCGTACAAACGTAGCAGGAAAGTGAGACGTTGACGTCCGTCGATTACTACGTTTCGTTTCGTTTCGTTCGGTTGAGAGCGTTGGAAGAGAACGCGAATTTGAATGGGAAAATGGGTAATCTGATAGGCTTTTGAGTCCTGAGATATATGCGGTCCTGGGTGGGATTGATATGCTAGAGAAAAGAAGTATTGCTGGCAATATTCCTCCTTTTATATTGTGAATGTCAGCACTGCCACACCAAAGCGCTGTCGATTGACAAGCTTCTGGTGTGCCATAAGAAGCATCGCCAACCCGCTGGTTTAGCCGCCGTTGACTCAGACTATGATGCTGTGCCGCAAGAAGTGCTCCTAATTGATAGGCAGTCGTTGTGCTGTTAGAACCGCCCTTAACTCAAACGTTCGAGCAGTTACAGTACGCGCTCTAAGTCCCGTTTCAGTGTTACTACGCCACAGCAAGCGCTTAGAGAAGCCGAGCTTATAATAGCCACTTTTAAGGTCTAAGAGCGGCGTTGACTGTGCCGCATACGTGTCGGTGACCTGAGGTCCCTGCCTCTTAGTGACGACCTATTGTGCGCCTATTCGGGACTAGCGCCCACGTAGATAGGCAGGTCTTTCTCCATAGATTCAATACATGCCTTTTACACTCACATAGCTCGCCCACAATACGTAAGGCAAATGGCGCAACAGCTTTAGTGATCGCACCCTCCTACCTGGATAGGAGACTTCTAATGCCTTGTAGATAGCTTACTAATGTCTATAGTAAAGGCTTTTAAAAAGGTCTTAAAAGGGGCAGGAATTATTGCGCATAAGCTAGTGTTAGTGTAAAAGAAGATTATAAAGCTTTAAGCAGCAAATAAGGCTGCTATGTAACATAGATTACATAAAAAAAAAGTAAATTTAGGTAAAAAAAGACCTTAATAGTTAAGAATAGAGCTTGTCTAACTGCTCTAAAGGAGTTTAGAGCGCGTAGTAATAGGAAGAAGCTTAAGACACAGGTGCGCGCTAAAGGAGGTGAGCTAAGTTAAAGGCGATGCAGGCAGTGCAATTAGACTAGGCATAACTTGCATACGTGTAAGCAAGTAGTAAAAGTAGACTCTAAATAATATCTTATGTTATATTACTCTATACAGAGTTAAAGTGGGCTGTTTTACACTAGAATAGGGCGGTTTTAGTAGGGACTTGGCAAAAGTAGCTAGCCAACCTGTTAGGTACGTTAGCTAAATATTATGTTATATTTATCTCTTAATAGTAATATTGTCAGATTTGCGCACCTACTGTCAAGACAGGAGGAACGCTTGACGAAAGCTGCTACATAGTACGAGCAATAAGCTCGAACAGTATGTT
>NW_022985181.1:400673-404808 GCF_010093535.1 Lindgomyces ingoldianus | reverse complement strand
GCCTCCATCGATACAAAATGGCCACCCAGCCTCCTCGAGACGCGACAGTCGTCCTTCGAGACCACACCGACTACAGAGCCTGGATGATGCAGCTGCAATCGAGATGTGTAGCGCACGGCATCTGGCCGCAAGTGGATCCTAAGTTGACCATCCAAATGATCTCCAAACCAAGAGCTCTAGAGATGCCGCTAATAGCTGAGTTTTCACCAGCCTCCAACGTCGAAACGCCTACGCACCTGAACGAGCTATCGACAAGCGGTGTCAGAGCCTTCAAAGAAGCCATTAAATACTACAAGATTAAGGCTAACAAGTACAAGAGTGACAGACATAATTATAAAAGAGAGCAATTAAGCCTCCAACAGATTATTGTCTTTATCCAGTTAACAGTCAGCCCGCATCTGCAGCGTACATGCTGTTCCCCAGATTAACCACTCAGACAGTGGATTACAAACCTTAAAGCCACAGTGGGCGTTAACAACTAATTTAAACAAGAACGCGCGCGCAACTAATACAATGCATCCCTAAAGCTGCCAAGAAACGCAAGCATATGGGACCTGTGGCTAGCGGAGTATGACTACGCTGCCACAGAAGCGGAGACACAAAATGTTCTAGAAACAACGCAGTTTAATGCTGTGGCAAAGGACTTTCTAACTGCTATAAATAAAGTTGCCCCTTATTAGTCTATAACCTTTTAGGAAAGCAGACAGTTCGCACTAGACATAAATTAAAAAGAAATAATAAAGCGCTTCTAAGAACATATAATGTTAAATTATTTAATACATACAGGAAAGCATAAAGCTGCCTTTACAACAGATAACTTGTTATACCTTGCTAAAAGTAGGAAAACTACCTAGGGCATAAACAGGGACGCCTATAGTGCAGAAGTTGCAATGTTAAGAAAATAGGGTAAACCTTAACATTAATGTTATTAAGAAGATAACAGGAAGTTATCTTTAAGCTAGAAACCTGCTAAAACAAAAAGCACTAAATATCCTACATGCAGACACATCTATGCACTAAAGGACTGCTTCTATGTCTATCCAGACAGAGCACTAGACTAGTAGATGCTAAATAAGAGAGTTAAAGAGCTTGTAGCATTAAAGCGTAAGCACAACTTAGAATTTTAAGGCCTGCTAAGAGGGCAGTGTAGACATAATTTAAAAATACTAATTTTAAAGAGTTTACATACACCTACACTAGAGATATAAGAAGACTAACTTAAAGGCTAGAAAGTATTAAGAGTTAAGGCAGCTACATTACTAGCCATAGTTAATTTAAACTAGAACAGATATCTGCTAAGAGAATTATTTATCCTTAACTTAGGCTTAACATGCTACATTATAAACAATCTTAATTAGATCTACAACTATTATCTACTAACACTAGGAGACTTTATCTAGTCTAGAAACTCTTACGTATAGATTTAAGGCTACAGATTAATTACACTAAGCCTAAAAAGTAAGCATAGAACACACAGTTAAGCATACAGTCTTGTACTACATAACGCTGCACTGTGCTCAGACCTGCTGTGTAACCTAGTCTTGTTCCGCCTACTGCAACAGAAAGGAATCTAGTGGGACACATAAGCAGAGCTAACTGCTTTAAAGGCCCTAGATAGGACAATAATTAGAGATCTTACAGAGATCTATAGCTAATAGGTGTTAGAGTACTATCTACTACAGGAGGGCTTATATTATACACACATAATTAACATAAGAACTAAATGTAGTCTATAAAAGGCATTAGCAGAGCTATAGCATAAGCGTCTAGGACACTCTAGACTAGCTACACTTTAACACCTTATACAGCAAGCTAAGGGGGTGCAAATTAAAGAAATTATAACAGTCTAATGTAACTTATGTAGCAAAGCTAAGATACAACAATAAATTAGCTGCACACTACAAATTAGCAACAGCAGACCTAGTAAAAGACTGTTAATTAATTTCTATGCATATAAAGCACAAAGCATTATAAAAGAGCAGAGTTAAATGCTAATTACTAACAAGTATTCTAGCCTCTAGTAGGACCTCTACTTTAAAAACAACAGGCTTACTAAATTAATTATTAAAGCTTTTATAATCTTTATCCTCTTTCTAAAGAACTATTATAATATTACTGTAAAAGTTATTAAAGCTAATAATAAGATTATAACAGTAAAACTAGAGGTAAAACACTAGCTAGCATTGCATAGAATAACTGTTAAGCCTTTAGCACTAGATACACAAGCCTAGAACAGAGGAGCTAAACGCTTAGAGGGTGTAAACAAGGAGAAGTTATAGGCTATGTAACTAGATGCTAACCTACTATAGGACATATAGCCATACATCACTAGAGCCAGCGTATACCTATACAATTAAACGCTGAACTATGCTAACAACTAGAAGACACTATACAAGATCTTCTTCACACAAGCAGCTCTAAACAATAGAGTTATTACATTAATTTAAAAGCTAAGCCTTACACATCTAAGAGCCTATAGCTGCAAAGCATTTATAATAACTAATAACACACATTAAAACAAATCTAAGCTACAGAGGCTAGACCTAAAGGCGTAGATTAGATATCTAGTTAGGTACTAATTATTAAACATCTACTGCGTATAGATACTACTGCTAGCAAAAGTAATTTGTACACGCAATATTATCTTTAATAAACACTTAATTTTTAGTAGTAAGCCTAAAGACCTAATAGATAACCTTATGCATAACACAGTAAAGAAAATTACTACATACATTAGAATAATTAAGCTTCTAACACCTAGTTATTAGCTAAAAACAGAGTTATTCTATAAAGACAACACTGCAGATAATACATTAAATTTTAACAAAGTAGACCTACTAGGCTACTATTAAGGAAGAAAGATTAGAGATAACTATCTATCTCCTCTAAACACTCTGCTACCTGCAGCATTGCTTATGCAGTTAATAGCTAGAGCAGCACTAAAGCTAAGCTAAATAGGGTTGTTAAAGACTGTACTATAGGCTGCAGCTTTTATAGCTAGCATAAGATCTAGAAGTGTAGGAAAGCATAGCAGTAAGACGCTAGATAAAGCAGCATTAATAAAGATGCTATCTAAAAGGAAGACACCTTATAGAAGCTAGCTGCTACTTCTGCTATTAACTTAAAAGCAACTAGAGGAGCACCCTCTATATAAGATGTTTAAGGCAGCAGAAAGAACGCACCTAGACAGTTATTAGACAATAAAATCCTAGACAGAGGTCTAGACAAAGCTAATTAAGGCAGCCAGACAGCAGATTCTAGATTGTATGTGGGTGTACACCTATAAGCTTAACAAGCACTACAGATTATAAAGATGCAAGGCGCAACTAGTAGTCTGCAGCAATTAACAGAGAAACATTACTACACAAGATACCTACGCTGCCACCCTAGCAGAACGCTTATTTTAAATGCTAATAGCAATATCTGCACGCTTTAACCTAGAGCTTAAACAATACAACGTAACTAACGCGTTTGTACATGCAGCAATTAACCGCGATATCTACATGCGGATGCTAAGAGGCTATTAGAAACTAGGTATAATACTAAAGCTTTAAAAAGCACTATACAGCCTATAAATTTCTCCTCTACTCTAGCAACACTATTTTATAACAACCCTTAAAGGCCTTAGGTTCTTAGCTGTCCTACACAAACCCTACTGCATAACTAAAGCTAGAATATTTGTCTTTTTCTATGTAGACAACCTTATTGTTGTGTACAGGAAAGGCTCTAAAGCAGATGCACAGCGTGTAGTAGACTAGTTACAAGAGAAGTATACCCTAACAGGAGGCAAGGACCTATAATAGTTCCTAGGAGTTAAGATTATTAGAGATTAACAGCAACAAATAATTTAGCTATTACAAGCATTATATATTAACAAGATAGCTAGGCTAGCTAACAGAAAGGACCTGCAGCACGCTACACCTATAAGTGGGATTAAACTTATGCCGCAATCTAGTTTTGCAACCCTATTAGAAGTAAATTAATATTAGCAGAAGATTAGATCTCTGCTCTTCACAGCAGTCACTACAAGACTAGACATCGCCTTTGCCACATCACGCCTTGCACAGTTTCTCACGAATCCCGCATCTGACCATCAGGATGCAGCCGATCGAGTCATCCTGTACCTACATGCGAC
>NW_022985181.1:367887-399913 GCF_010093535.1 Lindgomyces ingoldianus | reverse complement strand
AAGTGCGCGAGGGACTCGGATCGGCAAAACAAAAAGCCGAGCAACACGAGTAGAGCAGAAAAAGGATCGATAAATCAACACAATCAATACAATCAATCAATCATCCCATACATCATATCCAAACCCATCATTCATCTCAGGAAGCCCAGAAACAGTGCTTCAATCTGACAAATATGCTTAGGCTTTAGTAGTCCTTTATGTTTAATGTTGCTAGATAGTTGTTATAAGTTTTTAAGTTAATCGATCCTCTACTATATTCTATTAACAAAGCGTTAGCTAGTGTAACTTTAAAGAAATTTTTCTTTATCTAGTAGAGGATGTTGTAGGTTTTAATCTATTTTATGTTAATAGTAGTAAAGGTGCACCTGCTATTAATTAAGGCTAGTCCTTCTTTTGTGCTAAAAGTAAATACTATAGTGAGGCTTTGTCCTGTCCCTTAGCCTACTGCCACTAGTGCCCTAGCATTATAACATATTTCCTTATAGTTTAATCCTAAGTTAAGGCTTATGTCCTAAGGGTTGTTATTTTGTTCTGCTAGCCTTTTCTTGTAGAGGGTATAGCCCTTAACATAGCAATTAGGGGATTTATAGTTATAATCTTTTATTAGATAGTAGTATAGTATAATGAGGTAGGCACCCCGCCTGCCAAGCCGATACTATACGACTTTCCCCACTGTACCAAAAGGTACGCACGAGAATACTTAAGCCAAGTATTCTCGCATAGTATAATATATATATAGGCAATGCTAGGGTAAGCACTAGCACTAGCGGTTGTCTCTAGCCTAGCCTAAACCTCTATAAGCGAGAGAAGGCCACGTGGTTGACTGTGCCAACCTTGTTACATATAGGGCTTAATTATTTAACTAGCTTAACCTTTATTAAAAGTAATAAGTTGTGCACCTAGACGTTATAGAACACTTGTACTATCTTTTTCTTTTATAGGAGTCTAAGTTCTTGCAGGTAAAGCATTTAGCCACTTAGCATGCTAATAGCAGGCCTATTTATAGTTCTTCCCTAGGCAATCCTTGCCCTTCTATAGGCCACTATCCTGTCCTATGCTTGTCTTCCTAATGCTAGTGACAGTAACGCTGTACGCACTAGTACTATAGAAACAGACATTTGTTTTCCTGCTAAAGAGTAATAATTAGACAGTCTTGTGTCTATCTAGGATAGTCTCTAGTTCTTATTACTTAGAAGGGGTGTTCCTTCTATTAGCATGCATTTATTCTATAGGATCCTGTTCTGCACAGGGTGCATTTATTATTATTTTATTAGTAAATTAAATCTTTTTAGCTTATAGCTAAGCTAGGGAGAGGCGTACGCAGCCTGTCTATAGTTAGTTTAGAGAACCTAAATTTAAAGCCCTTATAAATTTACATAAGCTTCTAGTCCCTAACATCTCTAAAGAAGGTCTACTAGTCCTTTACACTTATAATGTTGTATAGTACTCTAGCTATTCTTTTAATTATGTTAAATGTGTTAAAGTTATTAGCAATAACTACATTTGTTAGTTCTAAATTGCATTTTTCTAAGTAGTAATATCTTTTGCTACATTTCTAGCATAACTTTTTCTAGAACTACTAGTTAAGTTCATTTACTAAAAGGCTAGGTGTTAAGTTGTTAAAGAGAAAGTGTTTTTTCCTTTTATATACATTAGTAATGTAACCTTTTATCTAGGTTTCTTTTTTATATCCTTTAAGAATTATAATGTCCTGCAACGCCTAATCTAGTCTGTTTAAATGTTAGAGAACTATCTTCTAGTATAGGATTAGGCAGCTCTCTAAGGCGTAGTCCTCTTTACATTTTTAGTAGAGTTCTTTATCTAGCCTTTATAAGATCTCTTTATCTATAAGACTATATTTAATAGTAACAGCTTTTACTATTACAGTAGTACCTTTATTCTCCCTCTTCTTAGAGTTTAGGCAATTATAGCAAAAGTGTTTTACTTTTTTATAATTTAGGCAGGCCTTGTCTTCTAGCTACTTTTATTACTTCTTAGTTAAAGGCAGCCTAACACGTCTAAAAGCTTAGCTTTTCTTTAAAGGGTAGCTTTATATATGTTTTACATAACTAAGGTCTATTAGTTCTTTATTATATTAAGGAGCTTTTTTCTTTCTAAGAATAAACTTAGATTTCTAGAGGGCTTCTTCTTACATTTTTTGTTATTCTTGTTCCTTATAGCAATTATTATAGAGTATTACTTTGCCTATAAAGTCTTCTAGCATAGTTAGTTTCGTATTATAAGTAAATTTATCCTTAATAGAGTCCTTTAGTCTGTTATAAAACATTCTGCATAGTGCTTTCTAGTTAGTCTATCTACATATAGCTAATAATTCCCTAAAGTAAGCTGCGTAGAGTTAGGCAGTCTTTTTTTCTTATTAGAGGGCATTTAATTTATCTGCTGCTATTTTTTGTTTGTCTATAGTTCTATAAATAGTTGTTAAGGCATCTTTAAATGCATTAATACTACTAAATATTTCTTTAGTTTTAAAGTTTAGAGTAGTGCTATTAGCTTTAAATTACATTTAATTATTAGTATGTAGCTAGAACTATATTACTAGGGGACCTTTAAAGTGTAGGCCTATCTAGAATATTATTTCTTTGTGGGACTAAAATGCTCCTTAGTTATACTGCATATATAAATAGCATTAGGTAAAAAATAATTAGAGGTCTTTAAGTAATTCTTTAAAAGCCTTTAAGAGGGCTAGTCTTAAAGTCTTTTCAGCAGCAATGCTTGTTTTTTCTGCAGCAGCATTCAAGAGGCTTGCTATCCCTACCTAGAGAGCATGTATCTATGCGCTAGCTGCTAATGCCTGTTAGGGGCTTGTTACCTGTAGCAGAGCATCTAGTATAGTAATTTTTTATTAGAGTTAAATAACTTTATTTTATAAAGTAGTAAGATTAGCTATCTTAGCTTATAGTTATTATAGTTCTTTAATATCTTGTTAGACTAAGTTAATTTGTCCTATAAAAGCGCCTTTATTAAGAGTTAGCTTAACTTAGAACTCTAATAGAGCTGCGCTAGCTATGTTTAAATTAGTGTTGTAAAGAGTTATACTTTCTTAGAGGTTAGTAATTAATGTTATAATCCTTGCTTTATAGAAGCACTTGGGCTAGGTATGGTTAGAATAGAGGAGCAACAGATAGGGTCTACAGTTCTATCGCACGTGCTAGTGGGCGACAGAGGTGGGGATAGAATAGCTAAATGGTGGTTTGCCTTTAACAGCAGTATAGGGCTAGGTTAAACAGTCTTAATAACAGAATTAGAAGTATTTATAGTGTAAGAAATATAAATAGTATTTAGCTTTTTAGAAAGCTAGATGCTACTTAGTCTATGAAAAGATAAACTAAACTTTAATTACACCTCCTTAGGGTTAATTAACTGCGTAATTATATACATAATAATTTTTGCTAAGAGGTAGTTTAGGGGAGCTCTAGGAGCTTACACCCTCTAAGCTACTAAGAGCTCCCTGAGCTCCTTTGTGCTCCATCCCTATTAGATGACGCATTCTGTTCCGATCGGGTGCCATGGGGCCGCCTCCGGGGGTTCCCATTGGTCGCCGTCTGGAGTTTGTTCCAACTTGGTTAAACAGCGGGGCAATCCGGGTGGCGTTACATTGTGCCAACTATAGACCGTAACAAATATCTAGAATATAGTTATAAACTTAGTAAAATATATTTATTTACCTTGAAACTTTAGAATATTTATAAAAGTAGTAGAAAGTTTTATAGGCTAATTAGACATTAATCTAGCCCTTTTTTAAACTAATAAGAGAAAAGGCTTGGCAAGATGTATAGTGAATAATAGAGATGCGTGCGGTCCGTGAGTTTTGGGGGCAGCCTTACTATAATAGGTTAGATGTCAGATCTGAGAGTGATCTGAAGCAGGCGCAATGCGATTGGCCCACTTAAGCGAGAAAGCTAGGCTAACCAGATTCACTGGGTTTGGAGGGGCCTAGAACGCATGGCCAAGGCTAGTTTGCCGTCTCCGGCACTTTGACGTTGACGTCGCACTGGAAAAAAAGAACGTAGCTAAAGCAATTACGTCGTCTAATTTGACTGTTAACTGCTCCTTTTTGGGCGCATTTACGGATGCGCAACTTTCGTGGACACTTCGTATTGCTTTTAGGTCCTGCTTCTAGAGACCATGTTCCATTAGGGGATGCAGCTCTGCTTCACCGCTACAACGCCACCTATAGTTGCTTCTTTCTGCTTCTTTCTCCATACTTCAGCCTCTGTAGTAAATGCTCACAGTAAGAGAGGCATTGAGCATTCCAGGGTGCATGAGCATTACAACTTCACAGACTAACAGGCAGAAGTGTCAAGAGTTTTCTATCGTAGCCTGGTCATGGCCAGATCAGTGCTCGGAAGCGAGAGGAGCCTGGGACCGGGCTCTGGCTTCCATCGCTCGATCGGTCCATCAATGTTCTCGACTCCCTCCTGCCGGCTCGAGTAGCCCCCAAGCGCGTACGACAGGTCCCCGGATCGCCCTCCGTGCTGCAACCGGAGCTTCCGTCCCGGCTGTTCCCACTTTCTGCAGCAGAAGAGAAAGTGCGGGATCGATTCGACCAACCCGCACCACTCACACTCGGCTGTCTCTTCCACCTTGATCTTGCACAGGTACGCTTTGAGACGCGTCATATATCAACCGAGAGTACTTGGTTTCGTAAGACAAATAGTCGAAATGATGGGATGTCACTTATTCCACGTCAGTATACGTCAAAGGGATGGACTTCTCTTTATCATATTGAAAGCCGAAATACGCCGAATTGAAATACATGAATCGAGAGCACTTCGTTTTGTAGGACTGATACCCGAAGTGATAGCATGCGACCTACTACACGCGAGTGTACGTCAAGGGGACGTACTTCTCTTGTTAGTACTGATAGCCGAAGTACATCGAATTGTAGTACTACAATTCGGTTTATGTCGGATGGAAGTACTCCGATCCGGAGCGCTCCGAATTGTAGTCCTACAATTCGGTTTATGCCGGATGGAATTACTAGGATCCGGAATACTCCGTGTTGTAGGATAAATATTCAACACTACCTATCGCCGCCAATATGGGATCACTCGAGGCCGCGCTTACAGAACTGAGATCTTTAGATTCTGGAGAATCAATCAATTATACAAAAATGGCTAAGAAGCACGGCGTTGTACGCTCCACGCTGACGCGGAGGCACCGGGCTGAAACGCAGTCTCGTGAAGCTACAGGACTCAACCGACGAAAGCTTAGCCCTCAATAAGAGCGCGAGCTTATACGCTATATTGAAAAGCTTACTCAGCGAGGCCTACCACCTACAAGGCAAATAATACAAAATTTCGCAGCCTGTATAGCCAAAATCGACGTTAGTATGTACTAGGTTGACTAGTTCATCAAGCGCAACAGCACCCACCTGATCTTGCAGTGGACGACTGGTATAGACAGCAATCGCTATAAAGCCGATTCAGAGGCAAAGTACAGCCCCTATTTCAACCTACTACAGCAGAAAATCAGCCAATATAATATTGAGCCTCGCTCACGTACAATATGGACGAAAAAGGCTTCCTACTTAGTAATATTACACGCTCTAAGCGAGTGTTTAGTAGACAGATGTACGAGAGGAAGGAAGTAAGGCAAGCTATTCAAGATGGGAATCGCTCCTGGATCTCGCTCCTAGCTTGTATATACGCCGACGGATCAGCTATAGAGCCAGCTCTTATCTATTAGGCCGCGTCTGGAAGCCTCCAGTCAAGCTGGGTTGAAGAAATCAATCCTGATAAATACTTAGCCTTTATCACCTCATCTCCTTTAGGCTGGACAAATAATAATATAGGCCTTGCGTGGCTTGAGCAGGTGTTTGATCGTCATACTCGAAAGAAAGCTTAACAGGCATACCGACTACTTATCCTTAACAGCTATGGATCCTATATTACTATAGATTTTATTAACTACTGCGACAAGAATGAGATCCTTCTAGCTATTCTTCCGTCTTACTCTACGCATACGCTGTAGCCACTTGATGTCTGTATGTTCAAGCCTCTCTTAGCTGCCTACTTAGCTGAGCTATTAGCCTTTCTCTATAAGTGCTAGGGCCTATTGTTAGTAACTAAGAGGGATTTCTTTAGCCCGTTCTACAGGGCCTAGCATAGCTTATTTAGATAGCTATTAATTATCAAGGCCTTTAAGGCTACTGGCATATTACTACTTAACCTAAAGGCTATACTTAGAAAGTTTACTAAGCCTAGCTAACAGCCTAAGCAGGAATTAAGAGAAAGCTCAACCTTAGTACTAAGTGTATTAGAGTGGAGAAAAATTGATAGGATTATGAAAGCTGTAGTAGATATGGGTACTCCTGAGGCAAAGAAGCTAAGTTGTATAATTTACTTAATATTAGTCTAAAAACAGCTACTCTAGCATGAAAACAAGGGCCTAAGAGCAGCTCTAGTCAATAAGAAGAGGCGTAGGAAGCGTGGCAAGGCTCTGCCGCTTGAGCAGCCTAACGAGTACTATGGAGGAGTGATTTTCTAGTTACTAAGGAAGGTGCGGGAGGCACGTGATCGTCTATAGCAGAAAGAGGCTGAGGAGAAGTAGCTACTACTCTAAAAAGCTGAGGCAGCTGAAGCCCGGAGAGCTAGCTAGTAGCTTAAGGCTTAGCTACTCTAGGAAAAGCGCTTTGCGAGGGCTGAGGCGCGAGTAGCTTGAGTAAAGGAGAAGGTTGATCGGGTAGCTGAGCGAGCCTAGAAGCAGCAGGCTCGCAGAGCTTAGCAATAACTCTAAAATTGTATAAAATTAGTAAAAAAAGGGTAGAAAAAAAGGCTTTAAGGCTACCTAGGAAGGCTATTAAGGAAAATTAGCTTATTGCTAAGGCTGTAGGTGCTGCTAAGGCCCTAGGTGCTGCATCGCGACCTCTGCAGCCTCAGTCACGCAGGGGCCGGATTATTAAGACTCCGAGTAGATTTTTGTAGTTATTATTAATTATTGAGCGCTATAGACCCCTCTCCTAAAATATCCGGTAATAATAGCTATTATGCAGAGCTCTATAGCTTCAAGTTTGGCTGAGGTGGTTTGGTGTTCAGCGCGCATTGACCCATGAGCCACGGCATGTGGTCCGTGCTCCGGAATCGCGAGCTGATGCAGGGCTGGCTAAAATAAAATTTGCTTAATAATTATTAAATTATTAATCACGTGCAGAATTATTAAACTATTTAATAATTATTAAATAGTCTTAGCACACTGCCCTACTAAAATTATACGCAACTATAGCTTTAGATATTGCAGGATTAGAAGAACTAGAGGATAGCACGCCCTCTCTTTTCTTTAAAGATAGCCTTAGAGCTCCCTCTAGCTCTGCCACAGCTCCTTTAAGACAACGTAAGGCGTTAAATATTAATATCTATACGCGCCTGTACAACCTAAGCAAGCCAACACATAATGCAAAGGGAAGTAAGATCTACTACTGTAGATACTATGACTACGCACAGATAGTTACAACAAACTTTTGCTATTACCTTTAAAAGAGCTATAATATTAATGTATAGGCTAAGTAAGGATGTTATATAAAAAAAGCTAAGACTTAATTTAAGTTACTTTATAAAACCTTCTCTAAGAAAAGTAACTTAACGTACCTAACAGGTTGGCTGGCCACACAGGTTAGCTGGCTACTTTTGCTAAGCCCCTACTAAAACTACTCTATTCTCTTGCAAAACAGCCTACTTTAGCCCTATATAAAGTAATACAACATAAGATATTATTTAGAGTCTACTTTTACTACTTACTTACATATACGCAAGTTATGCCTAGTCTAATTACACTACTTATATTACCTTTAACTTAGCTTACCTTTTTTAGCGCGCACCTGTGTCTTTAGCTTCTTTTTATTACTACGCGCTTTAAACTTCTTTAGAGTAGTTAGATAAGCTTTATTCTTAACTATTAAAGTCTTTTCTGCCTAAATCTGCTTCTTTTTATGTAATCTATGTTACATAGCAGCTTTATTTACTGCTTAAAGCTCTATAATCTTATAGCTTACCTTATTACATTAATGCTATAGATAACTGTTGTTTACTTTCTATTACTTTACTATATTACTTTTAGCTATTTCTATCTCTCTAAAGCTATAATAACTGCTCTAGTTAATATCTAGCCTATTATAAAGCCTAACTTATTAAAGTTATACTTATTTTTATCCTAGATACTATACTTAGCTTTTATGTTAGCTACTAGGCAAAACTAGCCCTAGATAACCTCTAGATCCTTATAAAGCGCTCTTTTATAATTATACTTATAATTAAACTTTATTATAAACTTAGAGTAGTGCTTAACCTACATACTAGGCTAGTTTAAGCTAACCTGGCCTAGATTGCGCTCTGTAGGCAAGGAATTAGCTATATTAGCTACAGCTGCGGGCCTAGGGGGAAATCTGCGCGTAATAAGCTTAAATATGTACTTAATAACTACCTCTTTTTTAAGCTTAGTTAGATTCCTTAATTTAGGCTAGCATTCTGCTTATAAAGGCTGTCTAGCGTGTTAATTACTTAGTATTATGTAAGAGATATTATAGATAGCTGCAGCATGTTATAAGAAAAGTTTTAAGTTTTATTTAAAAGCCTAAAGAGTAAGCTATATCTAATGTTCTTTAAAAAATTTAATCTAGTGTTGTTGTTAAGGCATTATGTAGATAGGTAGAGTTTAGTAGGGGCTTAGCAAAAGTAGCCAGCCAACCTGTGTGGCTGGCCAACCTGTTAGGTACGTTATCTAAACTTAATTTAATAGTCCTTTAGTAAATTCTTAATAAGAAGATAGTCTATAAGGCTTTAGCTATATAGATTGCTGTATAAAGTATACTATTTAGTGTTCTAGAATCTTCTAAATTCTACACATTTCTTTAGATAATTAACTTAGAATATTATATAGTTATTTTATTCTCTTACTAGTTAACATAGCATATTATTAAGACCTTATTTAAAAGAAAAAAGGACTTTATATAAAAGACTTTTTAATTAGCTTTTTTTTAAATTTATTTTATTATTAATATTTAAACCTTACTAAGTAATAATCTTACACTTATAATCTGCGCTTAGTTTGTTAACTTAGATAAAAAGAAGATAATAATTCTACTTATAATATAAGAGATTAATAGCTACGCTAGCTCTGCACAGCTTAAGCAGGGAATATAGCCTATAATAGAGGAGTATGGCGAGAAGCTAGGCCTTGTACGTAAAGTTGCTACTATTGTTAGCAATAATGTAGGGACAAATAGAACTCTGTGTATTAAGTTTAGCAAGAAGCTTTATACAACGTACTGCTTAGACCTAGAGTAGACACTAGGGTAGCAGCAGATACATTGCCTTAGACATATTCTTAACCTAATTATTAAGGCATACCTCTTTTAATTTTTTAAAAGAGAGGAGATCTTACATATATTATATAATTCTAAACATAATTAATTAGCAGAGAAAGAAGACACTAATAAGTGTATAAAAAGTAAGTTAGTAAATAAGATTAAGCTTTAAAAAACTTTTAAATGCCTTAAAAAGCTTTATAATATTATTATTTATATTTAGTAATTACTTTAATGTATAAAAGAGTTCTAGGAAAGTGCAGAAAAAAGGATCTCTCTTAATAACACTATAAAATAGAATAGCTAGTATTAAATGCTTAATGCTATCTTCTCTTTACCCTACGTATGTCCTGCTCTATTCTCTTTTATTAAGGACTATAAAGCAGAGCTTACTGCTAACACTCTTACTTTCTAGGAGCAGGAGTACCTTTATATAATGTACAACTATCTTAGTGTATTTAACTTAGCAATGCTAATAGGAGAGGGCTATAACGCCTCTCTCTACTATATGTATATAAATCTAGATATCTGCCTTACATATCTTTAGGGAGAGCAGGCAAGGATAGTAAGCTCTAGCCTTTATACAAGCCTATCCTTTTTACTAACTAGTTATAGCAACTAAAGCAAGGAAAAGGCTCTTGCGCTAGAGCTAGTACAGCTAAGTAGCAGTTCTTTAAGCTAAAGATTTATTAAGCTATTTAGAAGCTAAAAGACTATCTAGAAAAGCTAGATAAGTCTCTGTACTATATCTTCTCTATTATTCTCCACCTAAACCTTTGTACAAGGTGGGTAGAGAAGGAGCTTAAGCAGGTTTGTGCTACGCAGCTTCTCTATCAAGCACATAAGTACTAGCTCTAGTATCAAGATAGAATTGTCTTCTCTCTGCTAACAACTTGTACAGACTGACCCTAGAGAGTACTTAAGGGCATGTGCTTTGCCAAGACTATTTCTAAGTATTGAAGTATTAGAATAAAATATAACTGATAGCCGATAATCTTATTTGTATTATTAAGACTATTTTGGCCAGCCCTGAGCTGATGCAAATCGTTGTTAATAAGCCCGAAAATGAACTCCCACCGCGCCATACACAAGCTGCGAAGGATAGATGGAAGTTTATACGCCTTATTGTCCTGGATTACGCCTTTTGGGAGCGTCTCAGCATTTTAGTTGAAGTCCTTAGGTCGTTTCTACAGGCTCCAATCGCACTCGAAAGTGTACATCCGAAGGCGTCGCGAATATACGCATATTTCAGGTGGCTCGCGACTACTACTCCCCGCACAACGTATTTCGACTAGCAGGAGATTCGTAAACTTATTGGAGAGCGCCTAAAGCAAATGTATAAGCCGATTTTTGCAATAGCTTATATTTGCGACCCCAGCCCGCGGGTTGAGCGCCCAGTCGACATCACAACCCGGGTGTGGCTCGAGATTGACGCATTTCTCGCCGAGCGATTCGGCAGCGCCCACGCCGCTGCCCCAGTATATAAGGAGCTTCAAGACCTGTACAATCGCAAGGGCTACTTTGGCGGAGAGGTCGGCTAGCTTAGCTTTTCAGAGTATTCAGATCCAGCCGACTGGTGGCACCGCCAGGACTGTTCAAGCTCCCTTAAGGATCTCGCGATTTACGCCCTCAGCATAAATCCTACGAGCGCCGCCGCGGAGCGCAACTGGAGCACGAATGGGTATATACATAATAAGACGCGCAATAGGCTCCTTAATACGCGTGTTGAGAGGCTTGTATACCTCTTCAGCAACCTTAGAATCAGGAACTACTAACCCAACCTTTTTAGTTAGGTTAAGGTTGGTCTAGTTGGGTTGGCCATTAATTTAGTTAACGTACTTGATCACCGAGTGTCTCAAAAATGCCAAGACTAGTTCCACCCCAACTACGACGCGATGCCTCAACAACAGAACGCGTTGCTTACTTCTCAAGAGGGTAGAATCGAGCTTGCCCTACAAGCTTTCCGGGACGGCGATTTCCGAAGTTGTCGACGCGCTGCTAAGGCCTTTAATGTTAATAGTCGTACATTTGCTAGCCTATCTATGCCTACTATATCTATTACGTAAGAATTAAATAGTAAATCTAAGTCTATTCTATATAATATTTAATCTGAATCTAGTCTTTAAGCTTCTATACTGGAAAGAGTTAGATCTAGTAGCGAATTACTCAAGGTACATCTTACTAACTCTTATTATAGTAGTGTACAGTTAACGATCGTATCTAGAATAGCTAATCTATGTTTCTGTAAGTTTCCAAGTTCCTGTATTACTATTTCCTTGCTAAAGTGTTCCATAATAGCCCTTCCCTGAGCGTCTTCCTCTATCTCGTCGATAAGTTGCGCTAGTCCTTGCTCACGCAACCGAATTATAAGCCGCTGGGTTGATTCGACACATGCCATCCAGCAACTTTCTACTGCTCCTTCAAGAGTACTGAGGCTCTCTCGATTCAATCGCTTCGGTGCCAGATTCGATATGTGCCATTTGACGAACGATCTGATCCCTCGGAGAAGTTCGAAAGTCAAGAAGACCTTTTGGAGAAATTCTAGCACAGTGCACCTTCCGTAGAGGCTTTGATGACCCTTGATTGTGGAGAGAATCCGGCTGAGCTCTTCCCCCAGCTGAACCATCAGGCTTGCTAATTCCGTATCAGCGCGGACGTTACTCTCTATACCCGATTTACGCGCCAAGGATCTTAGAATCTTCCACCCATCTTCTACCATCATTTCGGCAGTATCAAGCTCTTCCCCGAGGTTAGCGCAGCTAGAAGCTACTTTTTCAGCAGTGTCGATATCCGATGGCGGAAATGATACATGACCACCAATTATATTCAATGTGTCATCGTGAAGGATACGCGTCGCCAGCCAGGTTTTCTGTAGTATTATTTAGAATAATATGATTCTGAAACTAACAAGACGCACGAAAACTCACCCCTGGGACGGGCCGTTGAAATGAGAGGTAAGGGATGGCTTGGGTTGGCTTAGGCTCCAAAAGCTCTACAAAGTCCCAAGCCCTCGAGTCGGACACGTTTCGCAGCCACAACCCTGTGGATGTCAATCAATCTGTGGAGATATAAATATTGATGAGACTCATGCAATTACCGAATTCGTACAAGTCGCCGAGGTCTTTCTCACGATTTCTGGCCCGCACAAGACGGCGCTGCTCTATAACAATCAGTCGCCTTGTAAAGCTCTCCCGAGCCTTTTGGCGCATGACTGTGACGTCAAATATGTCCCCATGTTGGGGTCTCTCTGTAGAATCTACAGGTCTTTCTGATAGGTCCCGCTCCCAAGTGTCATAAAAACGTAGGCTCCGATCTACAGTTCCCAAGAGATCCTCACATGTGCGCTGAGCGCCCTTTCGTACGGGAATGTCTATATCAATTGGGGCGAAGGAGGAAACTCGTGTAAGCAACTCGTGGCCTATCGTGTCAAAAAGGATGCCCTTGAGACGAACATCTTGCAGAAGAGACAGCGCAATGGATGGAGTGCCGAGTGCGATGTTTACGCGCATCGATAGCACGATGACTTGCCTATCGTCTGGGTCCAGCTTGTGATACTGAGAGAGTAGAATAGCCGCTAAAATGAGGTGGAGATGCTGGCGGCGCATGTGACTATCGGCTGGGCTAAGGTCTTCGAGCTGTAAACAGCATGTGGCGGCGAGTATTGACACTTCCTTCATATTTTCCAGGTCGGTAGAATCGAGTCGCTGTAGTAAGCGAAGAGACTCAGAGAGTAGCCACCGGGTGGGCCCTGGTTCCTCGAAAGTGGCGCGGAGATATAGAAGCTTTAAGAGCGATACTCCCTCAGATGCTTGTTGCCGGCTAAATCGAGACTTGGGCATTCACGTCGTTAGATATCTTCTAGTGAACAGAAGGGTTGAACAAAAAAACTCACGTTGCAATCCATCAACGACATTCGCTCTTCGTACCGCTTCTCAATAAGATCCAGACATTCCATTTGATCAGGCTCCGACATCTTGTCCAAAATCGGCCTGAGGTCATTAAAGCAGCATGGCTTACTCGCATACTCGGAGATATAGTTAAGAAATGATGTTCCCAACTCCAGAGACTCGCTGTTCGCAGGAAACAGAGTGCTGATATTTGAACCCAGAACCCAGCCTGGCCGTCCTGCTTGAACTTTCCAGAGTATGGTGGCAAGGAGGACTTCCCTGCTCTGTCGCACTTTAGATGTCTTTGCGGAGGCTACGAGTTCAGACAAAATGGCTCCGACAGACCGCCAATATCTATCAACACACTTGATAAGCATGTCATGCATTAGAAGCTTAGATGGAGACAGTGAGTACCTCTCCGGATCTTCGCATGAAAGTTCGAGCAATGCATCAAATGGAGCCCAGTCCAATGGAGCCTGATCCTCGTTCCTGTAGACATCTTGGAGCCAATGGTGGCAGTACTCCAGCACTTGGTCCCATTGGTGCTGTTTCTGAAGAGTGAGAAGGCTTGCTGAGCGCCGGTAACGTTCGTGGGGCACAAGTACCCGAAGTCTTTCCCTGTCGTCGCACTGAAGGAATCTGCGTAGCTCTTGAAACATCTCGTGCCTGAACAAAACTTCCCACAAAAGCGCGAAGTCCTGTGGCGAAGATAGTTTCATGTCGTAGTCCTGTCCTCACGGTTTGAATTAGTATTATGGCATGCAATAATGAAAGTTGAAATGAGTGTACCTTATAAGTGTTGGATTTTTGCATTATAGTGGTCATGAATCTGGCTGCCAAAGCTGCATTGATTTGTTGTGATTGGGGATCCGCACCGGCCTGAGACTCTGATACTATGGCGGCAAACAGTACTACTAGCATAGGGTTAAGTTGCCCCCTAGGGCCAAAAAATGTATATATATTGTATTGTATATTGTTTGATTGTCTGTCTTGAGATCTTCCATCAAGGCTTACCCCCAGGGGCAAGAAGTCCTGGCGCTGAATCCATTGCGTCTGGCGCTCTAGGTTCAAGGGTTGCCCCTAGGGGCAAAAGGATCCTGTGCTGGATCTATGCCTCTGGGCTCTAGACTAAAGGCTCGCCCCTAGGGGCAAGATCTTTCTCCACTATGTCTATGCGTGTGGTATGTCCATGCGTGTAGTTTCTGTCTAAAAGGCTTGCCCTAAGAGGGCATAAGCTTCCCGCCCCCTGCATCCTTACCTATTAGGGTAAGAACTAAAGTGGCTTTGTTAAAACAAATAACTGCCTGCGCTTTCTCTTTATCCTTAGACTTACACTTTATATGTAAAGATGGGATGGTAGATAGCACTGATAGCATCGAGAGCAAGGTTTCGGAGAAAGATAGGAGTGTATTGTAAGAGAGACGAATCGCTGCCAAGCTTCACTTGTCAGGATTCATGCTTATATACAAGGCACAGGTCATATGACCTCCAAACAGGTCAGGTGAGGCCACACTAGCCCGTTCTAGGACATCTGGCCTTACATTATCCCCTCTTATAGTAGTCCTACAACTTAGAGGATAGAACAGATAACAATAGGCCTAAGTAGCATAATATAGTGTTATGTAATGCTCTAAAAGCTTACTTTTACCTATTTTAGTTAATTTTATGCAAGTTTATTTAAAAACAACCTAGAGTTCTTAGGTAAAAGTAAAGTAAAAGTACTAAGTAGAAGTAAAAGTAAAATAGTAGTTTATCTTATACTAGTAGAGTAGTAGTTAGAATAGTATATATAGGGTCTAACTATCCTAGAAGTCTATCTCCTTTACACCTTTGCCCTCTCTACAGGTTAGAATTTAGAAGATTCTAAGCTTTTTAAGGTAAGTATATTTTAAGCTACTCTAGCGCAATCTAGCATAAAGGGGTGCTAATAAGCTTTAATAGTCCTATTTTACTTTACTTACGCCTGCCTGTTACCTAATCTGCTCTTAGCTTTTTCTCTTATACTTAACTTTACTAAATAACTTTAAAATAAACTTTTATAGCCTACTTTATTATAATCTAGCTATAGTTTTTTTTAAAAAAAATTAATTAGCTTCTACTAATATAAACCTGCGCTCTAATAACTTTTATGTCTAATATGTTAATAAAATGTCCTGTAAGAGCATTATAAATAAAAGTAGTAGCTGTTATATACTTATAAATAATAAGTTGCATTATAGCATAAAGAAAAAAAAAATTAAGTACATAAAGTATACTTATTACTTTAAATTTAGTAAAAAGTGCTTTAAAGTGCATATTTTAGCTTCTTCTAGCGTATTTACACGTAGTCTGTCTATGCTAACCCTAAATAGCTTCCTGTCTCTTTTAAACTTAAACATTAGGCTTTTAAGAACACTATTTTTAATATTATGTTTTTTATTAATCTGCTTAATCCTACTTAGTTAGCATAGGCTAACATAATAGTTATGTTATAGGCAAACACTATTATTTAGTACTTTTAGGCATAAGTTTTTCTGTTGCAGTATAATCTAGCTTAATTAGCTCTGTTCTAGCTCTTAATAGCTTATAGCAAAAACAAAATCCTGTACAACAACTATCTGTACACGCACAGTAGTGTTATAGGTAAAATTACTAAGACTAGGGTTGTTTTTAAGAAGCGCACCTGCTCTAAAGCTAATATTACTAAGAAAGAGAAGAAAAAGCATAAAGCGCTTAAAAAAGACTCTAATAAGAATAAAGCTGCTATAACTCTATTTAAGAAGGTTAGTGTGCGCTATTCTTAACTATTCTAGCGCTAACTAGCATAATAAAAGAATATAGTGTTAAAGGTGTCTGTGTTACTAAAGCTAAGCAACATTGTTGCGTTAATGCTGCTAAAGCTGCTAATGCAGGCTTTAGTTTTTAATTAATGTACTTATTTATAATCTTAGTTTAGCTATTTATTTTTTTTATAGTAAGCAGTAAAAAGCTTAACTTTTATACTTAAAATTTAATAAAACTTAGACTAGAAACTAAATATAAAGTAAAGTTCTTAATTAAAAATAATAGTTTTAGGTATGTAGCTACAATAGTACACTTATTAAATAAATACAGCAGTTATTTCTTAAGTGTTAATTATTTTATAATAAGAGATAAAAATAGCTTATTTAAATAAGTAATTAATTATAACTATAATCTAATTATATCTAGACTTATTTTTAAGAAACTTCTTAAAGTTAATGTATAAATGCTGCATTAGTTAATTAAGAATTAGTAAAAGGTAAATAAAGTTTAGAGTTTAAGTTTATTTTAAATAAGCCTTATAATAATAAAAGTAATTTTATATATATTATTTATATGTAGCCTTTAGACTTTTTTATTAGTACTTTTAAAACAGTAACTAATAAGACTTAGTAGCACTTAAGTGTGCTAAAAATACTTAGTTATAGACTTTTTAAATAAGCTAGGTACACAGTAATAAGTCTGCTAGCATACATAAGCAGTTAGCATAATAGAGTAGTCTATTTCCTATTTAATAATAGCAGAGTAAGAGTTCTTGCTTTTACATAAAAAAGGCTTAATTTTTTTAAAGTAGTATATTAATTAATTTTAAAAAATCTAAGGACATAACCTAGTTTAGTTTTTTTATAACATTTAGTATAGCTGCTTAAGTTGTTGTTTAAGTAATATAGTACTAGGCTAGTTTATAGTTAATTTAAAAGTAAAGTTAGTACAGCTTAAGTAGAACCTTTAACTAGTTATTAGTTTAAGCTACTTTTAAATTTTCTATATTTTACTTATAATAGCTAAGAATGTCTACTCTAGCGTTATTTTTACTAAAGGCGTACTTAATTTAAAAGTAATACTAAGCTAACTTTTTAGCCTAATAGACCTAGCAAGCATTAAGTACCTTTATTATTATAAAATACTTTAATAAATAATAATTTATATATACTAAAGTACTAGTTACTATAAATGTAAGCTTAGGTCTTTATTATTTAAACATAGTAATAATTATAAATAGCTTTTTATTATAGATCTTTTAGTTTAGCTCTAAACTAGATAAGACCTTATTATAGAATAAAACTAGGCACTAATTTTTATTTACTTATTCTTAAAAAAAACTCCTGCTACTACTTTATTTAAAGTGTTAGTTTTAATTTTAGTTTACAAAACTAAGTTAAAATAGTAAAGTGTAAGTAACATGGTCTACAAGCGAATGTTCAACACAAGCGAGTGTTCCGCCCTACCACTAAATTTAACTTTAAAGACTATTAATTTAACAACGCAAAAATATACTATATAAAATAAACTACTATAGGATTATTTAATATCCTTATATGTATAAGAGTTATGCCTAGGCTTGTTGCAGCGCTTGCAGCGCTGTGCGCGCGCTGCGCTGCTTTTAGCAGTTAACTCCTCCTAAGGCATTTTGCTACCTCCTGCTATACTAGTAAGCTTTTAAGTACTTAACTTAGAGCCTTAATAACTTGTTAGAGTTTCTTTTTTCTAAATTTACTTTTTTTTACGCTGCTTGCGCTTTGTAGCTGCCTTATAGGCCCTCTCTAGGGCAGCTGCTTAATTGCGCTGTAGAACAGCAACATAAGCTATCTTAGTAGCGCCCTTACTTAGCTGCTTTGCTAGATTAAGCATAGCAAAAAAAAATAAATTCTAATGCCTTTAAATCTAATTATATAGTAGAGTTAACTAAGCCTTAACCTTATAAAGATTACTAGGTGTTTAAGCCTCCTAAGTAGTATTTAGTAGTAGAGTAGCTAGCTAATTAGGTAGCTATATATTAAGCTTTAAGAGCACTAGCTCTGGGTTAAATAGGACTAGTCCTGTAGCTCTAAAGCCTGCGCAGATATTATCTATTATAATTAAGTAACTAAATGCTGCTTTAAAGGCTAGTAGAAAGGTTAGCTTGTTAATATAGTTAATCTAGTAGTAAATTAACTAGCTAATCTTAGTACTGTATGTGCGCTTTAATAGTAAAAAGCAGCCAACGTTAAGCAGCTGTAGAATATGTGACGCGTGTGCTGGCATACAGAGCGCTATAATACGCCTCTGCTTACAAAGCTCTAGGAATTTAACAGAGTAATAGCTCTTATAGCTATTAAAAATAAGTAGCTGCTATAAGCCTACTAAGTAATCTTTTATGTGTAGATTAAAGTGCTCTAGCTATGTAATTTTATGTTTGTTAGTTGTCTAGCTGTTGTTGCTAACACTAATAGCCTAGTCCTTTAGTATATCCTTATCCTTATACTAGGCAGATAGGTGATGCTTGCCTTTAAAGATTGTGTATAAAGGTATTGCCCACCTATTTATGTTAATGCCTGCAATAACTGTTACCTATTTACAGTTGCCTAGCTGTATAGCCTTTAGCTAATTATGTCTATCTATGCCTATAATAACTATTTAGCTTAATATAACCCCTATCTAAAAGCCTGTCTTGTTAAAATTATACATGTCCTAATCTATAATGCTATACTTTAATTATATAGCTTTTATAAGCTTAAACTACTTACTTATAATTACTAGATCTTTGCATTTTGCTTATTAGTAATTATATAGTTAGCTAAGGTAAGTTTTAACTGCTAGCGTACGCGCAACAAAGTTAGATAGCTAGTTAATACTTGCTAGTAGAGCGCTGCGCTTAGTAAGAAGCTTATTAGCTATCTCTTATACAGCACCTAGAGTAGGCGCAAATCCTTAGGAATCTAGATTAAGTATATGCTTAATAATTACCTCCTCTTCTAGCTTTGTAAGCTTCTTGTTGTTAGCTATACAGTTGCGTTGCATAGTTATCCCTGCGCGTTGTTGGCAGAGAGCCATTTAATTAACATTATAGAGTGCTGCAGCGCGCCTTTTAGTTAAAGACACGTCTTTATTAAAAGCTTAAATAGCTAGGTTAATTCTAGCCTCTTTTAAAGATAATTAATTATATAGTTGTTAATGCATCGCGGTTAGTAGTAGGTTGGCTGCGTTTTAGTGGTGGGGCGGAACACTCGCTTGTGTTGAACATTCGCTTGTGGACCATGTTATACTTAGTAACACTACTTTTAGCTTTTTAAAAGCTACACTATACCTTAAAGTCTATATAAAAGAGGTAGTAAGACTTTATAGCATAATAATTAGTTTTACTATATATAAGGATTTTAAAACAAATTATTACTAAAATTTAGTAAAGCCTAGAAAAAATTTTACACTTATTATAGTAGTAAGCGCTTACTAGTTACACAGCACTTTAACTTTCTCTAGGTTAACTTTTAGTCCTTTATTTAAAAGTATATAGGCTAGATACTTTATTTAAGTAATATAAAATTTACTTTTTTTAATCTTTACTTATAATTTTACTTACTAAAGCCTTTCTAATACTTTTATAATATAAAGAATATAAGTTGCCTTATCTTTAGAGCAAATAAAAATATTATTAAAATAAGTAATATAAAAGTTATATAAATAGTTAATTAATATATTATTTATATAGCGCTAGTAAGTTCCTATGCTATTACATAATCTAAAAAGTAAAACTTTATATTTATAGGTTTTATATTATATCTAAAAAGTAGTACACTTTTTAAAGCTTAGATTTATTCTAATCTTATTAAAAGTTATATAAATATTAAACTTAGTAAAAATTACTACTTTTATTAGTTTTAATAAAAGTTTATCTATACACAGTATTAAATATATATTTTTATAAGTAAGAGCATTAAGTTTATAGTAATTAATGTAGATACATAAGTTACTATTAGGTTTTTATACATAAAAAATAAAAGATGTAAAAAGGCTTTAACTTTACTTAATAAAGCTATATATAAGATTATTTATAACATATTTCTTTATTACTTCTAGCTCTTTAACATTTTGTTTGTATAAAAGGCTGTAACTATTAAGTAGAGGCTCTATAAAAACAATTATATAGTTATATAAATAATGCACTAGTAATTAGTAAGCTGTAGTGTAGCTAAATACATCTTAGTACTAGTAGTATTTATAGAGTAATTAGAAGTTTACTAATACTTTAGTTTTATGTTTACTGTTTAACTATTATGCTTACTTATCTTTAATTAAACACTTAATTTTATAAATAAAAGTTAAACAGAACTTCTTCTTTTTTCTTTTTATATTAACATAAACAGCATTTACTAAGATGAAAGTAATAGTAGCTAAATAAATATTTTTTAGACTTATTATAAACTTTTTAGTAGAGAAGTAAAAAAACAATTTAAGCATTTTTAGACTATAAGTAATAAAAGATCTGTATAATTTTAGTAGCCTTAGCAAACCCTTAATATAGTAGATTATTAAGCTATATAACTACTAAAAATAGTCCTTTTTCTATAGTGTATTATGTTGTTTAATATCTAACTCTACTTCTTTATTATGTGTAGGTTAGGTTAATTATATAAGTAAAAGTAGTAAAAGTTACAAGTAGTAAAATACTTAACGTACCTAACAGGTTGGCCGGCCACACAGGTTGGCTGGCTACTTTTGCCAAGCCCCCACTAAAACCACCCTATTCTAGTGCAAAACAGCCCACTTTAGCCCTATATAAAGCAATACAACACAAGATATTATTTAAAGTCTACTTCTACTACTTGCTTACATGTACACAAGTTATGCCTAGTCTAATTGCACTGCCTACATTGCCTTTAACTTAGCTTACCTCCTTTAGCGCGCACCTGCGTCTTTAGCTTCTTCCTATTACTACGCGCTCTAAACTCCTTTAAAGCAGTTAGATAAGCTCTATTCTTAACTATTAAGGTCTTTTCTACCTAAATCTACTTTCTTTTATGTAATTTACATTATATAGTAGCTGTAACGATTCTTATGAATTATAATAAAGTTTAATTATACTTATAATTAAACTTTATTATAAACTTAGAGCCTCTATAGCTTACAACTATCTAGACTAGGACCTATCCTAGACTATTATTCTATATTCCTACTATTGCTTAGCTACATCTTCTTCTTTTTCTACTTTATATATTCTAACGTCCTACTATTAAGAGGTGGTTAATGTATATTACCTTTTACTTTTTTTTTATCTACTTTTAATTGTGTTTATGTTACTATAGTACTACCCTAGCTATCTCTTAATACCCTTAAACCTCTACTAGGGAAATACATCTAGTCTTCTCTACCTAAATAACCCCTTAGTCCTAATAATAAGATATTAGAACTAAAAGACATATTATTTAATAATAATTTTAATAACTTAAGAGATAATAATTCTAATAATATATATAATGTCTTATATAACTCTCTTAATAGCTAATTAAATAACTTTATAAGATAGCTTTAAAGTCTAAAGTAAATACACTATTTTTATGTTTAGTATAAATTTACCTCTTATAATAGCTAAACTTACTTATGTTAGGTTAATTTCTAAATACCCTCTAGCACATCCTAGTAGCTATATAATAGTAATTAATATAAGTAACTTTTATAGTAACTGTAAACTGCTTATTAAAGCTTTATAGGTATATATTTATTAAACTTAAATAGATTTTAATTCTAATAAATTTAAAGCATAATACATAGTACTTCTTTAACTAAAAAGTGTTATAGAAGCTAACTACATCTACTTACTTAGGTGTCCCCTGTATGCGCTAGACTATGCAGTGCAAAGGCATTAAAGCTTACTAGTATATATGTCCTAGCTTGCTGCATATAACACACACACATGTTACAACTTACACATAGAAAATAATTATAAATAAAAGGGCTTTGTTTAAGGTTCTTAAGACCTCTAGCTACTTTAATAAAATAATAAAGTATTACTAAGTACTAAAAAAGATGTAAGCTAAAAAAAGCTATTAGTAAAAGTAACCTAATTATAAGTACTAATTAAAAAAGTAAAGAGAACCTATAAGTATATTTAATTTACTTAAGTTGTTTATACTAATAAGATTTAGAATGCCTATAGTTGCCCTTAATACTATATTAAGTGCTGTAATAGACGCGCTAATGTATTAATCTATAAGGACTATTTCTAGTAAGGTATTAACATAGTAATAATTCATTATAATCTATTATATAATCTAATCTAGAATAGATGTTCTTTAGACACACTAGCTAATTGCTGTATTATAGAGCTAGTTAGGTTAAACATAGCCTTTTATAGTAAGTCTATCTTTTCTTATTCTCTTTTATATTATGCTTATAATGTGTTTAGGAATAGATTATCTACAGGGCTAAGACAAAATAGTACATTATAATAACTATAAGTGTAAGGTTGTAGTGCAAATACTTAACAACCTTATTATGTTACCTTATGTACTTATAACCTAAATTAGAACTTATTTCTATAGCCCTTTTACACTAAAGAAGACCTTTATTAAATACATAAAGTAGTTATTTACTATATGCTATAAGCTTCTTTGCTTTAACCTTATACTTAGTAAGCCTATGCCTTAAATTATTAAGGTGTTTTTAATCCTATGTAGCCTAGTTTAAAGCTAGCCTAGAGCTATAAGAGTAGTACTGCTAGCCTTAGGCTTTAACCCCTGGAGAGGTGCATGCTAGCCTTAACAACCTATCGCGAATACGCTAGTATATATAGAAGGAGAAGCTTCTACGCTAGCCTAATAGGCAAAGCCTTGCTAGTGTATTATTTAAATATAAGTAAAATTATAAAGGCAAACCTAATTTAGTATAGAACAGCATTAGATTTATTTTTATTATGCATGCTAATAAGCTGTTAAACAGGCATATATATAAGGGATTAAATACAGGAAGTTTAGTGTTATAATATTCTACTTTTATAAGAAGCAAGCTAAGGTCTTTCTTAAATAAAAATATTTAAAATAAACATATTATATAAGTGTGTGTATAACTTTTTTTTTAACAAAATTATTTTTGCATGCATGTTACTAAGACATAGTAAAAGTAAGTTAATTAAAACTTTATAAAAACATATTACTAATATTTTTATAGTATTTACTCTTACTTAAGTGCTTATAAATGTTAATTACTATAAGACATACTAAATTACATTTAAAAGACTCTTTAAACTACGTAAAAAGATTATAAAGTGTAATATTAAATAAAAACACATTTATAGAAGTAGATTTGCAGCTATAACTATAGACATAAATAAGAAGCAGATAGCTAGTAAGTAATCCTATTTAGCACTAGTCCTAGACTAGTCTCTAACGCAAGTATATAGGGTTTAGAATGTATCTAGCTAAGCTTAATCCTGTACAGAAGAATTAGCGCATTTATTGCATAAGCTACATGCTTTTCTGCTATGTACACTTTTATTAAAGCATCCCTTGTGTAGTAGGGACTAGAGATAAGACTGCTTACTATTAAATTATAATAGCAGACCTAATTACTGCAGTAGACAAGAATAAATATATTAAGCTTTATACTAAACTTTAAAGTATAACCTTTTTATAAGCTTGCTTTTACTATCTAATAGTAATTTAACAGCAGATAACACCCTGCCTAGTATTACTTACTAGGCAAAGCATAAGAAGCACCTAGTAATTAAAGCAGGTATAAATAACACTTACTTTCTTCTTCTAATTACCTTTATAAAGGCTTTATAACTTTATATTAATGCAGTAAAATAGACAGGCTTAAAGTTAAACTTATATAGTAGGTAACTTTATTTTTTACTAGCTATTCTTAGGTACATTCTCTAATTGCCTTTAATACACCTTATATACGCTGCTAATAACACTGCAGTGTTATAGCGCTTAACGCTTATAATTCTTTGTAATATTAGGCCTAATTAATCTTTAGTATCTTTTATACTAATAAAAATACTTTTAGTGCTGCTTATTAGTATAATTTTGTAGTCTATAAAAGTTCTACCTTTTTTATATTAAGTTTTAAAGTAATTACAGTCTAATTTATATTAAATACTTTATAACATTAAATACTTAATAAAGTAGATATAATTAATTTTACTTAAGATAATAATATTATTTTTACTATAAATACTATTAAGTATTTTTATTATAACCCTACTATATTAACTTTTTAGAGTTAAAATAAGCAGTTAAACTTTTTTATATTATCTACTTCTTCTTTTAAAGTTATAAAGAGCCCTTTAAAGAAACAGTATACTGTCTAGCTCTTATTTAATTAATGTTTACTACTAATTTACTCTTGTAATAGCTTTACTACATCTTTAAAAGTTGCACTAGCAGCACTAAGGTATACACTTTGCCTTGTATACTTATAATAGCTATTCTAACAGAATAAGTTCTTTTCTATTAATAGATATTGATATTGCTTAGTAAGAAAGAATTATTGCTCTCTTAGCGCAAGAGGTAGACCTATGTTAGCAACTTTAAGATCTCTTATAAGAAGAAAGTTAGGCATTGTTAAGCAAGGACTAGCAGTAGTTTGGTAAATGTTACTCTTAATAGTGCTTTAACAGTGTTGCATTAGTGTTTAGCAGAAGCAAGACAGGTGCAGGACTTGTCCTAGACTTAATAATTACAAAAGGTTGTGTAATATTTAATTTAAAACTAGATAGGGAGCTTTTGTACACTAACTCTAGTTGTTCTTGGGCCGAGATGCACCAGTCACGACTTAAGCAGGGGGCATCGGAGTTCGTCGGGCTGGTGCAATGCCGAGCCTCCGATGGTGCACCTTTGGCGTTTTATCCATGCAGCCTGGCATGAGTGGAACCTTTGCCAACCACGTGACGGGCCGGAGGCCCCCGGCTGGCGAAAGACAGATTAGGCATAGGTTGCCTGCAGTGACCGCAGTGCCCGCAACGACCGCAGCGCCAAGACCTGCAGGCACTGCAGACAAAACACAAGTATATAGTTAGGACTGCGGCCATTATTTAGAAGGCTGTGATCAATGCTGTTAGATTGAAGCACTGTTTCTAGGCTTCCTAAGATGAATGATGGGTTTGGATATGATGTATGGGATGATGATTGATTGTATTAATTGATTGATCTTTTTTTGTCTGCTCTGCTTGTGTTGCTCGGCCTTGTTTTTCTGGTCTGAGTCCCTCGCGCACTAGCCCTATGCGCGACCAGCTTGGAACATGCTGCAATTTGTTGCAAAATACTGCAAAATGCTGCAACATGCAGCAATTTGCAGCAACATACTGTTTAAGCCTATTGCTTGTACTATGTAGCAGCTTTCGTCCAGCGTTCCTCCTGTCTTGACAGTAGGTGCGCATATCTGACAAATGCATTAAATTATTACCTACTACCTAGTACTATTAATTAAGGGAATATTCTATTCAAAACAAACTCCTTTACTATCCCCCTGCACGGATTGTTACCCTTGGCTCCTTATACAGCCGGAAGTGGCTTCTTATACAGCTAGAAGAGGCAAACTAAGTAGCCAAACCTGAATACCCTAAGCACGACGACAGTACGGACTGTACACCTGCGACCTAGTCTGCCCTTTCTCCCGCCTCCTCTTTCCTCTCCCTTTCCTCCTACCGACTCCAACGGCTCGCGTACTTAGAGTGACGACTAACCTAATTAACTTAGCGCACCTAGCAAGTAAGTATTGTAACAAATACTTAGCAAAGTAGTATTAGACAGGTAATAGACGCATAACAACAACATTTAACTGCAGCACTTCTTTAACTGCTGTTTAAATATAATAGACTAATGCTTAGAGGTATTAGTAAAAGATTACCTAGCAGCGTTAGGAAATGTATAAAGTAAATTGCAGCAAATTGCAGTAAACTACAGTAAATTGCGGCAAACTATAGTAAATTGCAGCTAACTACAGTAGATTACAGCAGTAGGCAGCAATCTCTAGTAGATATTAGTTGTGTTGCAAGTAGCTCTATGTATAGAGAGGGTTCTAGGTGTAACAATTCTTATGAATTGTTCTATCTTAGGTTGCTTGGAACCTCTAAAAGGTCCTTATATTAGCCCCCTGCTATACTTCTATTCCCCTAAGTATTTAGTTGCACCTCTCCTCTTAGCTAGCTTAGTAGCTTTCTGATATCCTTTTGTACAAGGCCTATAGGTGTTAATAGTATTCCTAGGTTATTAAGTCCCTACGCACTCCTATATGCCTCTAAGTGGATTCCTACCGCATTTAGACCTATTGTCTTGCCTGCGCTGTTATACTAGGGGGGTAATGCCTCTAGAAAAAAAGCTTTAAAACGGGCAGCAATAATTGCGCATAAGCTAGTGTTAGTGTAATAGGAAGTTACTACGCTTTAAGCAGCTAATAAGGCAGCTACATTTAGAAAGACCTGCGCTTAACAGCTGTTAAAGAGTTTAGGGCGCGCAGTAACAGGACAAAGGCAAAGAAGCAGGTGCAAGCTGAAGTAGGTAAGCTATCCTAAAGGCGCTGCAGACAGTGCAATTAGACTAGGCATAACGCGCAAATGTGTAAGCAAGAAGTAGAAGTAGTATCTAAATAATATTCTAGTCTGTACTGTACTTTATAGTACTAGAGCGGGTTGTTATAGGCTATAATAGAGTTTGTTGTGGTGTGGTCTTGGCAAAAGTAAGCAACTCAGGTGCCAATCCCCGACACACTAATGTGGCTGATGCCAATCCCCGACACACCAATATGGCTGATGCCAATCCCCGACACACCGATGTGGCTAGAGAGGTGGAATAGACGCAACTAACCATAATTTACACAACGCATGCTAGAGCAAACTGCGTGCAAATTAACATAAAGGTGCACTTATATTAGGTATACATTTTTTTTTAAAAAAGAATGTTAGAAATACATAAGGTGACAGAGAAATAGCGTTACTAGGGTTTATCTAAAGAAATTCTAACTAACTAGCGCGTCTAAAAGAGGAGATTCTGCTAAACTTTTTGTTCTGCAAACCTGAATATAATAAGCAGAGCAAGCTCTGCTAATAATAAGCCTTAATGTAAAGTTATGCACTTTATTACTACTACTACTTATACATAACAAGCTCTAGTAGTTATAAACTCTTAGAAATACTCTAAAACTTAGGTTATAATTAATGCTTATAAAAATAAAAATTTAAAAGCATATAAATAATTTACTAACTTCTATAGTTAAAGTGTTTAAAAGGGTTTTAAAAAGTGCAGTAATAATTATGTATAAGCTAGTGTTAGTGTAATAGGAAATTACTAAGCTTTAAAAAGCTAATAAAGCTACTGCATAACATAAATTACATAAAAAAAGTAAATTAAGGTAAAAAAAACCTAAATAATTTAAGAAGGCCTACGCTTAACAGCTTTAAAGGAGTTTAAAGCGCGTAGTAACAGAAAGAAGGTAAAGAAGCAGGTGTAAGCTAAAGTAGGTAAGCTATTCTAAAGGCACTGCAAATAGTGCAATTAGACTAGGCATAACACACAAACATGTAAGTAAGAAGTAGAAGTAGTATCTAAATAATATTTTAGGCTGTACTGTACTATATAGTGCTAGAGCAGGTTGTTATAGGCTATAATAGAGTTTGTTAGGGTAGAGTCTTAGCAAAAGTAAGCGACTTAGGTGTGTGAGCAACTCGCCTGTAAAGTACGTTAATAGCTTTACATAATAAAGTTTTATTATAAAAATCTTTATATAAAGTAACATACTAGTCCTTAACTGATATATTGTTATTATAAAAGTTGTTTAATAACTAACTTTTTTTTATAGTAGATAAAGCACTTTTTTATTTATATGCAGTTGTCTTTAAATTATAGCCTAAACTTAAATAAGAATCTTCTATATTATTTCCTTCTGCGTAGAGGGAAGCTTTTCTTTTATTATACAGAGTTGTATTAGCAGTCTATGTAGTATACATTAGGCAGTTTCTAAAGGTATTAGTTTACCTTTTAGTCTATAGTAACTTAAAGTAATGCTTATAAGTTACTAAATAAAGCTTTATATAAAGGCGTAATAGTAAACATAGTATGTTCTAGTTCTAGTTCTCCTTAACAGGCTTATATAATAGTAGTGTGCAGTAGAACATCTTTTTAAAATTTTATTCTTAGTGCTTTTTATATAAGTGTAAGCTTTTTAATTATTATGTTAAAAACTTTATAACGTACCTAACGGGTTGGCCGGCCACACAGGTTGGCCGGCCACTTTTGCTAAGCCCCTACTAAAACTACCCTATTCTCTCGCAAAACAGCCTACTTTAGCCCTGTATAAAGTAATACAACACAAGATATTATTTAGAGTCTACTTCTGCTACTTACTTACACATATATAAGTTATGCCTAGTCTAATTGCACTACCTGTATTACCTTTAACTTAGCTTACCTTCTTTAGCGCGCACCTGCGTCTTTAGCTTCTTCCTATTACTACGCGCTTTAAACTCCTTTAGAGCAGTTAGACAAGCTCTATCCTTAACTATTAAGGTCTTTTCTACCTAAATCTACTTTCTTTTATGTAATTTACATTATGTAGTAGCCTTATTTACTACTTAAAGCTCTGTAATCTTCTTTTATGCTAACACTAGCTTATGCGCAATAATTACTGCCCTTTTTAAGACTTTTTTAAAGGCTTCTACTACAGACGTTAGTAAGCTATTTACATGCCTTTAAATTTTTACTTTTATAAGTGTTAATTATAACTTAAATTCTAGAGCATTACTTAGAGTTTACAACTACTAGGGCTTATTATTAATAGGTAGTAGTAGTAATAGAGTATATAACTAGATATTAAGGGCTATTTTAACTTATTCTAGGTTAAATAGGACTAAACTAGCGCTTTAAAACCCTTCTTAGATATTACTAAAAGTAATTACTGCATTATAGGCGTGTATAAAGCATAGTAAGAACTTAAGTTTTATAATATAAGTAATCTAGTTACACATAAAATCTTTAGCTTAGCGCCTATACACCTTTTTTAAAAGGGTAAAATAACCTACATTAAAAGGCTATAAAAAGTGTAATAAGTGTAAAGGCATGTAAATAGTAATAATCTTATTCTTTTTATAGTACTACTAAAAATTAAGCAAGTTATAGCTCTTATAGCTGTTAATAATAAAGAGTTAATAAGCGCTTACAACCCTTCTTTTTATATGCTTATTAAAGTGCTTTAACTACTGCAGCCTAAGCTTATTTATTATCTAGCTGTTCTTAGAAACTGTAATAACCTAGTTCTAAAGCAGATTCTTCTTTTTATACTAAGTAAAGAGGTAATAGCAGCTTTTAAAAATAATAAAGAGTAAAATAGCTTACCTTATTATGTTAATACTCTAAATAACTATTACCTACTTCTTATTACTTTACTATATTACCTTTAGCTGTCTTTATCTCTCTAAAGCTATAATAACTACTCTAGTTAATATTTAGCTTATTATAAAGCTTAACTTGTTAAAGTTATATATGTCTTTATTCTAGATACTATACTTAGCTTTTATGTTAGCTACTAGGTAAAACTAGCCTTAGATAACCTCTAGATCCTTATAAAGCACTTTTTTATAATTATACTTATAATTAAACTTTATTATAAACTTAGGGCAGTGCTTAACCTACATACTAGGCTAGTTTAAGCTAACCTAGCCTAGATTACGCTCTGCGCGCAAGGAATTAGCTATATTAGCTATAGCTATAAGCCTAAGGGGAAATCTACACGTAATAAGCTTAAGTATGTACTTAACAACTACTTTCTTTTTAAGCTTAGTTAGATTCCTTAATTTAGGCTAGCATTCTGCTTATAAAGGCTGTCTAGCGCGTTAATTACTTAGTGTTGTGTAAAAGATATTATAAATAGCTACAGCGTGTCTTAAGAAGAGTTTTAAGTCTTATTTAAAAGCTTAAAGAGCAAGCTATATCTAACATTCTTTAGAAGATTTAATCTAGTGTTGTTGTTAAGGCATTATGTAGATAGGTAGAGTTTAGTAGGGGCTTAGCAAAAGTAGCTAGCAAACCTGTGTGGCCGGCTAACCTGTTAGGTACGTTATAAACTTTTATTAAAGTTTTTTTATTAGTATTATATAAAAGTTATTATTATTTAGTTAGTCTAGTACTAGCTATAGTTTATATTAGTGTTAAAGTAACTGCTTAAGGTGTTGTATAAATGCTTCTAGTTATGTCTAAAGCCTATGTTTGTTACAATCCTTACTCCGGGGAAATAGTCCTTTCGGAGTACAACGGCCTATTATGACGTTAGTGAGAGAAGGGGAAGAACTTAGCTGAATTAGGTGTACGGTCTGTCCAGCAGAGTGGGTAGGCGGAGTTTAGAAGGCAGGTCGTGGTTTGCTCTTTATAGCTGTATAGGCGAGCCTAGCGTCACTAGTTTGTAGTAAACAGAGATTAGAGGTATATATGTTACAAGATATATAAGGCGGCTAGGTCTTTATTAAAAAAGTATAAAGCCTCTTAGTCTATTAAGTAGAGTAAGGTAAATAATAAACTAAACATTAATTACAGCCTTTAAGTAATAGCTAGGACTAAGACTATATACATAGATTTGCATGCACTTGCATGCGTTGCATGCACTGCATGCACTGCCTGCAACAGCCTGCAACGCCTGCACTGCCTGCAATGCTAGGGTTCCTACTAGATAACGCATTTCTCTACACATCTGTCTAAAAGCTAGAGCTATTCTTCTTCTAGCTTGTTACATAACTCCTTTAAAATAGGCTTAAGAATTGTCTATCTGTTATTATTTATAGAGTAAGGAACTGCTAATTAGTTTATTATAGCCTATTTATTAGCTATAACACATAGGCTCCCCTTCTAGTTAGCGTCCTTGCTGTTATGTTTACACTGCAGTAAATGTTAGAGTTTCTTTTTAATAAGTAGGTGTCCTTTGTTAAAAGCATTAAACACATTTATCTTCCTTAACTATGCCTTATTAGGTACATTGTTTATCTGCTGTTGCTTGTTGCCTTTGTACTATTGCTTAGCTTAACCCTCTTTGTTGTACAAAGATGCGTCCTTATAGTCCTTGTTAGGCCTATAGTTTTTCCTGCGTAATAACCTTGTTATTAGATAAGTGTGTAGAGTGTGTGTAAAAGGGCAGTTAGTGTAACGCTTTTATTTCTAACGCAGCCTAGAATTATCTAGAGCGTGAGGAGAAAAAGTTGCTTAGGGAGCTAGAGGCAGCAGAAGAGAAGGAGACACAGAAGAAGAAAAGAAAGATGCAGGAGCAAGCTAAGTTGCTAAAGTGTCTTTAGTCCTTTATAGCTTAAAAAGAGTAAATCTAAAAATAGTTAAAAGTGCTAGTAGATAAAAAGGTAAAGTATCTAAAAAAAGACCTTTTATTGCTAGATAAGCTTAAAGCACTTAAGGTAAAGGCAAACAGCCTTCCTTCTCTGCAGCCTATGTTAAAGGGTTGCAGGTTTCTTATATTATAGCTAACTAATGCTTTTATAACTTTAGCTGCTAACAACATTTCTTAGCCTAGGGAACTTTTGCTAGATTAGTATAGATTAGAAAAGAGTCTAAGTTAGAAAGAAATTTCTAATTTTAAAGTAATTTTAGATAATTATAAAAAATTAGAGAAGTGTTTAATAGGTTTTTAATAAGCTCTTAAGTGCTTTTACTAATTAAGTATTCTTTCTACTTAACTAAGTATGTTTTTCTTTAGTAGTCTAAGATTCTTTTAACTTTATACTTAGCTTCTTTTTCTTTTTATTTTATTATAGCTAATAAGATATTTTTAAGGGCAAGCTTAAGCTTAAAATACTACAACAGTTTATAAATGATCTGTAAAAGAAAAGCTTGCTTAGAGTAATTGTCGCAACTGCTAATTAGAGAGCAATAAGAAGCAAGTCTATTAACTATAAAAGGCTTATAGAGAGCTTAGGCGCTAAGTGTCTTAGGCTGCTTGTCTGAAACACAGGCGCGACACTAAGCCTATGTGCGCGACGCAAGGTCCCTATGCTCTTCTTACGCAACAGTAATAGTTAGCGCATTAAAGTAGGTTGTCTAGGTTAAAGAATAGTTACAGCATAATGCTT
>NW_022985181.1:365483-367522 GCF_010093535.1 Lindgomyces ingoldianus | reverse complement strand
AACTAAAAAGGTGCAAATAATTAACTAACAGTTAATTATTGCGTACAGAATAGTATATATACCTGTCGCACGTAAGCACTATCTTAGCCTTACATTAGCAAAGTAGTATTAGACAGGTAATAGATGTATAATAACAACATTTAACTATAGCATGTAACTAATCACTAACACACTAATATAGCTAAAAACACAAATAATAGCTAGCTCTAGCTTTTAACGTGTTTCTGCTCTTATAATAGTCTTTCTTTATTACAGTTATGTTACAGCTATCTAACCTCTAAGTACCCTAAGGGCTTAGCACAGGGTATATAGGCTCCTTAGCCTCTATACCTCTGCCTCTAACCCTAAGGTTTACTCTCTCTTATTACCCCCCTATCCTGCATTCCCTCTCTATAACCTGTGTTTCCTGCTTAATACCTCTTACATTCTCCTCTTTGCACCTTGCGGTCTCTAGCGTTGTGTAATAAGGTAGACGCCCTGCCTGCTAAGCTAATACTATGCGACTTTCCCTACTGTACTTAAAAGTACGTACAGGAATACTTAAGCTAAGTATTCTTGCATAGTATAATATATATATAGATAATGCTAGAGCTAGCACTAGCACTAGCAGTTGTCTCTAGTCTAGCCTAAACCTCTATAAGCAAGAGAAGGCCACGTGGTTAACTGTGCCTACCTTGTTACACGTTGCGCCTGTTCCTTTCACCGCTTAATACTGCTATACTATGCCTAATACTGCTACACTATGCCTAATACTGCTACACTATGCCTAATACTGCTACCTAATATCCTTAATTTAATTGTTTTAGCATTAAAGCCCTAGTTGTAGAGCCTTAGCTTATGTATTTTATTGCCTCTGCAGGAATTTCTTAGAGTACTAGGGAGCTCTAGCGCTGCCTCTGCCTCTGCCTCTGCCTCTGCCTCTGCCTCTCTATCGCTGCAAAGATTAATGTAGTACATGTAATACCTTAACAAGCTGTTTTACTTACATAACTGCTAGTTTAGCTTCTTTAACTACTGTTTAAATATAATAGGCTAATGCCTAGAGGTGTTAGTAAGAGATTGCCTACTAGTGTTAAGAGATGCATAAAGTAAACTATAGTAAATTGTAGTAAACTACAGTAAATTGCAGTAAACTACAGCAAATTACAGTAAACTATAGTAAATTACAGCAAACTATAGCAAATTGCAGCAAACTACAGTAGATTACAGCAGCAGGCAGCAATCTCTAGTAGATGTGACGGTGCTGCTTGTCAAGCTCCGCTGCTAGTCACATGATCTCGCTAAGGGTTAAGCGAGAGCGCTAGCGCCTTGGCGCTGTGCAAGCTTTTCTCTCGCGAAAACCCTTCGCCTCCTTCACTCCCCATCCTAGTTTAGCTGAAATAGAGCCGACCTACTCTGCCATGCTTCCCCAGCTCCATACGGTAGTAGAGACAGTGCTTGTCATCACAGTAGATATTAGTTGTGTTACAAGTAGCTTTACGTATAGAGAGGGTTATAGGGGGGTAATGTCTCTAGAAAAAAAGCCTTAAAAAGGGCAGCAATAACTATACATAAGCTAGTGTTAGTGTAATAGAAAATTACTAAGCTTTAAGCAGCTAATAAGGCAGCTACATTTAGAAAGGCCTGCGCTTAACAGCTCTAAAGGAGGTTAGAGCGCGCAGTGACAGGAAGAAGGTAAAGAAGCAAGTGTAAGCTAAAGTAGGTAAGTAATCCTAAAGGCGCTGCAGACAGTGCAATTAGACTAGGCATAACGTGCAAACGTGTAAGCAAGAAGTAGAAGTAGTATCTAAATAATATTCTAAGCTGTACTCTACTCTATAGTGCTAGAGCAGGTTGTTATAGGCTATAATAAAGTTTATTGTGGTGTGGTCTTGGCAAAAGTAAGCAACTCAGGTGTGTAAGGCCGGGATGGCGCTTACGTGTAAGGACGGAGCTCTGTACCACTACGCCAATACAACCAAAAAGGTGCGAATAATCAACCAACAGTTAATTATTGCGTACAGAATAGTATATATACCCGTCGCACGTAAGCACCATCT
>NW_022985181.1:358093-364623 GCF_010093535.1 Lindgomyces ingoldianus | reverse complement strand
CAATCCCCGACACACCGATGTGGCTAGAGAGGTGGAACAGACGCAACTAACTATAATTTAAACATGTTTTACACGACGCATGCTGGAGCAAACTGCATGCAAATTAGCATAAAGGTGCACTTACATTAGGTATACATTTTTTTAAAAAAAGAATATAAGAAACACATAAGGTGACAGAGAAACAGCGTTACCGGGGTTTATCCGAAGAAATTCTGACTAACTAGCGCGTCCAAAAGAGGAGATTCTGCTCAACTTTTCGTTCTGCAAACCCGAATATAATAAGCAGAGCAAGCTCTGCTAATTAAAGTAGAACTATAGGTGTATTTTTATTTCTTTTAGCAGTCTAAGTTTGCAAGTGCTAGAGTAAGTTTATATAACCTAATATAGTTTTATTTGCTTTTCTATAAGCTTTTTTGTAGGGCGTAGCAGTTTTAAGTCTTTTATGTCTAAGTACATGTAGTTGTTTAGGTGTATTTTAGAGGCTAAGTCTTATTTTTAGTTTATAGTTTCTTTTATAGCCTTCTAGGCTATTTTTGCTTATTTATTAAGCTTTAGGTAAAGTTCCCTAAGCTTCTTTAACTAGGCTAATGCCTTAGGCAGGTTAATTAGTAGCGTGCTAGTTAATTTGTATTATAGTAGATAACTAAAATTAGCTTTGTACAGGGTTAATTTTGTTATTGCTAACTGCATAGTATTAATAGCTAGCTGTGCTATAGAAAGCTATTTAGTCTAGTCTATTTATTTATACAACATGTATTTCCTTAGATACTTTTCTATCTTAGCATTTATTTATTCTGTCTGTCTGTCTGTTTATAGATAGTAGGCGGTAGAGAGTTTATGCGTAACTCCTAAATACTAGATTACTATTAACTAGTATTTACTAGTAAATAACTTATTTTAGTTAGATATAATAATCTTAAAGCATTTATAGATAGCTAGAAAGTTTTTTTTAAGTTTATATACAAATTTCTTAGTAGTTATTGTTTTTTTTAATGCTTATAAGTAGACAAACTTTGTAGTCTTGTCTACTATAACTATAATTATATTACAGAACCTATTAGTTACTAGTTTCTATACTAGTAGTAATTCTATAATAAAATCTATTATAATTATTGTCTATAGTTAATCTAGTAATGTAATTAGCTAAAGTAATCTATAAGGTTTATGTCTTCTTAGATTATTTCTATTGCATATGTTGCATTTCTAGAGTATTTTAGTGCATAGAAATTTTAGTCTAGGTACCTTTCTAGGTATTACTTTTTTAACTTTTTTTTATGAAAATTTAATTCTTAGATGCCTAAACATTAGCGCTTTATAATACTTTTTAATAAAGTTTTTTTATCTTTATTTAATAATTATAAGTGTCTGTACGCAGCAGTAGCGTCGCGGCCTGGTGTCAGATTGAAGCACTGTTTCTGGGCTTCCTGAGATGAATGATGGGTTTGGATATGATGTATGGGATGATTGATTGATTGTATTGATTGTGTTGATTTATCGATCCTTTTTCTGCTCTACTCGTGTTGCTCGGCTTTTTGTTTTGCCTATCCGAGTCCCTCGCGCACTTGCCCTATGCGCGACCAGCTTGCAAAATGCTGCAATTTTCTGCAATTTGCTGCAATTTGCTGCAACATGCTGCAATTCACTGCAATTTGCTGCAATTTGCTGCAAACTGCTGCAACATGCTGCAAAATGCTGCAATTTTGCAGCAACATACTGTTCGAGCTTATTGCTCGTACTATGTAGCAGCTTTCGTCAAGCGTTCCTCCTGTCTTGACAGTAGGTGCGCAAATCTGACACACCCCCTCAGCTTGGACATGCTTCAAGCTGGTTCCCGATTGCGCATCCTTAGTATGCTTCCAGGGCTTCCATTCTTGCTTCAATCTCTTCCATATCCGCTTCCTGACTGACTATCCTCTCCCTAACGTCAACTAGCCGAATTTGCTAAAGAAAGCTTGGCCATTTGCTGGCTAGAAGCGCTTTGGTGAGTCCGTCCGCAAGCATCTCGCTGGAGGGGACATGGACAACCTTAATTGTTTGTCGAGAGACTTCCTGTCAGAGCCAGTGGTTATGGATGTTGACATGTCGGAGCTTAGTTTAAAGTTGAGATATCTCTTTGTTTACTAGTTAGATTGTCTGCTTGTTGTCGCACTAGATTATAATAGTTAAATTAGGCAGCTTAACCTGCAGTTTGTTAAGGAGCATTCTTGTAAACATAGCTTCCTTAGCAACTTAGGACAGTGCAAGTAATTCTGCTTCTGTTGTTAATGTTGTAACTGTATCTTGTTTATTTGCTTACTATGCAATTTATCTGCTAAATAGTTAAATAACATAGCCCTAAGAGCTCTTCCTATCTAGTGTATTGTCTACAAATAACACATTGCTTGCTACTACAAAGTAGTCTTCTCCTCCTAATTAGAGTGCGTACGTCCGTGTCGCATGTAGGTACAGGATGACTCGATCGGCTGCATCCTGATGGTCAGATGCGGGATTTGTGAGAAACTGTGCAAGGCGTAATGTGGCAAAGGCGATGTCCAGTCTTGTAGTAACTGCTGCAAAGAGCAGAGATCTAATCTTCTGCTAATATTAATTTACTTCTAATAGGGTTGCAAAACTATATTACAGCATAAGTTTAATCCTACTTATAGGTGTAGCGTGCTGCAGGTCCTTTCTATTAGCTAGCCTAGCTATCTTGTTAATATATAATGCCTATAATAGCTAAATTATTTGTTGCTGTTAATCTCTAATAATCTTAACTCCTAGGAACTATTATAGGTCCTTGCCTCCTATTAGGGTATACTTCTCTTGTAACTAGTCTACTACCTGCTGTGCATCTGCTTTAGAGCCTTTTCTATACGCAACAATAAGGTTGTCTACATAGAAGAAGACAAATATTCTAGCTTTAGTTATGCAGCAGAGTTTATGTAGGACAGCTAAGAACCTAAGGCCTTTAAAAGTTGTTATAAAATAGCGTTGCTAGAGTAGAGGAGAAATTTGTAGGCTGTATAGTGCTTTTTAAAGCTTTAGTATTGTACCTAGTTTCTAATAGCCTCTTAGCATCTGCATGTAGATATTGCGGTTAATTGCTGCATGTACAAACGCGTTAGTTACGTTGTATTGTTTAAGCTTTAGGTTAAAGCGTGCAGATATTACTATTAGCATTTAAAATAAGTGTCCTGCTAGGGTAGCAGCGTAGGTATCTTGTGTAGTAATGTTTCTTTATTAATTGCTGTAGACTACTAGTTGCGCCTTACATCTTTGCAATCTATAGTGCTTGTTAAGCTTGTAGGTGTACACCTACATATAATCTAGGATCTGCTGTCTAGCTGCCTTAATTAGCTTTGTCTAGACCTCTGTCTAGGATTTTATTGTCTAATAACTATCTAGGTGCGTTCTTTCTGCTACCTTAAACATCTTATGTAGAGGGTGCTCCTCTAGTTACTTTTAAGTTAATAGCAGAGGTAGCAGCTAGCTTTTATAAGGTGTCTTCTTTTTAGATAGCATTCTTATTAATGCTGCTTTATCTAGCGTCTTGCTACTATGCTTTTCTACACTTCTAGATCTTATGCTAGCTATAAAGGCTGCAGCCTATAGTACAGTCTTTAACAACCCTATTTAGCTTAGCTTTAGTGCTGCTCTAGCTATTAACTGCATAAGTAATGCTGCAGGTGGCAGAGTATTTAGAGAAGACAGATAGTTATCTTTAATCTTCCTTCTTTAATAGTAGCCTAGTAGGTCTACTTTATTAAAATTTAATGTATTGTCTACAGTGTTGTCTTTATAGAATAACTCTGTCTCTAGCTAATAACTAGGTGTTAGAAGCTTAATTATTTTAATATATATAGCAATTTTCTTTACTATGTTGTGTATAAGGTTATCTATTAGGTCTTTAGGCTTACTGCTAAAAATTAAGTGTTTGTTAAAAATAATGTTGTATGTATAGATTACTTTTGCTAGCAGTAGTATCTATACACAGTAGATGTTTAATAATTAGTACCTAACTAGATATCTAATCTACGCCTTTAGGTCTAGCCTCTGTAGCTTAGATTTATTTTAATGTGTGTTATTAGTTATTATAAATGCTTTATAGCTATAGGCTTTTAGATGTGTAAAGCTTAGCTTTTAGATTAACATAACAACTTTATTATTTAGAGCTGCTTATGTAAAGAAGATCTTGTATAGTGTCTTTTAGTTGTTAGCATAGTTTAGCGTCTAATTGTATAGGTATACACCTGCTCTAGTAATGTATGGCTATACGTCCTATAGTAGGTTAGCATCTAGTTGCATAGCCTGTAACTTCTCCTTGTTTACACCCCCTAAGCGTTTAGCTCCTCTGTTCTAGGCTTGTGTATCTAGTGCTAAAGGCTTAATAGTTATTCTATGCAATGCTAGCTAGCATTCTACCTCTAGTTTTACTGTTATAATCTTATTATTAGCTTTAATAACTTTTATAGTAATGTTATAATAGTTCTTTAGAAAGAGGATAAAGATTATAAAAGCTTTAATAATTAATTTAGTAAGCCTATTATCTTTAAAGTAGAGGTCCTACTAGAGGCTAGAATACTTGTTAGTAATTAGCATTTAACTTTACTTTTTTATAATACTCTATGCTTTATATGCATAGAAATTAATTAACAGTCTTTTTCTAAGTCTGCTGTTGCTAATTTATAGTACATAGCTAATTTATTATTATATCTTAGCTCTACTACATAAGTTACATTAGACTGTTGTAATTTCTTTAATTTACACCCCCTTAGCTTACTATATAAGGTGTTAAAGTGTAGCTAGTCTAGGGTGTCCTAGACGCTTATGCTATAGCTCTACTAATGCCTTTTATAGACTATGTTTAGTTCTTATGTTAATTATGTGTGTATAATATAAGCCTTTTTGTAGTAAATAGTACTCTAACACCTATTAGCTATAGATCTCTATAAGATCTCTAATTATTATCCTGTCTAGGGCCTTTAAAGCAGTTAGCTCTGCTTATGTGTTCTACTAGATTCCTTTCTGTTGCAGTAGGCAGAACAAGACTAGGTTGCACAGCAGGTCTAGGCACAGTGCAGCGTTATGTAGTACAAGACTGTATGCTTAACTGTGTGTTCTATGCTTGCTTTTTAAGCTTAGTGTAATTAATCTGTAGCCTTAAATCTATATGTAAGAGTTTCTAGACTAGATAAAGTCTTCTAGTGTTAGTAAATAATAGTTATAAATTTAATTAGAATTATTTATAATGTAGCATGTTAAGCCTAAGTTAAGGATAAATAATTCTCTTAGCAAATATCTATTCTAGTTTAAATTAACTATAGCTAGCAATGCAGCTACCTTAACTCTTAATACTTCCTAGCCTTTAAGTTAGTCTTCTTATATTTTTAGTGTAAGTGTATGTAAACTCTTTAGAATTAGTATTCTTAAATTATGTCTACGCTGCCTTTTTAGTAGGCCTTAAAATTCTAAGTTGTGCTTATGCTTTAATGCTATAAGCTCTTTAACTCTCTTATTTAGCATCTACTAGTCTAGTGCTCTGTCTAGATAGACATAGAAGCAGTCCTTTAGTGCATAGATGTGTCTGCATATAGGATATTTAGTGCTTCTTATTTTAGTAGGTTTCTAGCTTAAAAATAACTTCCTATTATCTTCTTAATAACATTAATGTTAAGGTCTACCCTATTTTCTTAACATTGCAACTTCTGCACTACAGGCGTCTCTGTTTGTGTCCTAGGTGGTTTTCCTATTTTTAGCAAGGTATAATAAGTTATCTGTTGTAAAGGTAGCTTTATGCTTTTCTATATATATTAAATAATTTAACATTATATGTTCTTAGAAGCGCTTTATTATTTTTTTCTAATTTATGTCTAGTGTGAACTGTCTGCTTTCCTAAAAGGTTGTAGACTAATAAGGGGCAACTTTATTTATAGTAGTTAGAAAGTTCTTTGCTACAGCATTAAACTGCGTTGTTTCTAGAACATTTTGTGTCTCCGCTTCTGTGGCAGCGTAGTTATACTCTGCTAGCCACAGGTCCTATATGCTCGCGTTTTTTAGCAGCTTTAGGGATGCATTATATTAGTTGCGCGCGCGTTCTTGTTTAAATTAGTTGTTAACGCCTACTGTAGCTTTAAGGTTTGTAATCCACTGTCTAAGTAGTTAATCTAGGGAACAGCATGTACGCTGCAGATGCAGGCTGACTGTTAACTAGATAAAGACAATAATCTGTTAGAGGCTTAATTACTCTCTTTTATAATTATGTCTGTCACTCTTGTACTTGTTAGCCTTAATCTTATAGTATTTAATGGCTTCTTTAAAGGCTCTAACACCGCTTGTTAATAGCTTGTTCAGGTGCGTAGGCGTTTTGACGTTGGAGGCTGGTGAAAACTCAGCTATTAGCGGCATCTCTAGAGCTCTTGGTTTGGAGGTTATTTGGATGGTCAACTTAGGATCCACTTGCGGCCAGATGCCGTGCGCTACACATCTTGATTGCAGCTGCATCATCCAGGCTCTGTAGTCGGTGTGGTCTCGAAGGACGACTGTCGCGTCTC
>NW_022985181.1:319460-357749 GCF_010093535.1 Lindgomyces ingoldianus | reverse complement strand
TGACAGTAGGTGCGCAAATCTGACACCTGGATACGAACGATCGCGCACGAGCAGGATCACGTATCTATGTCACATGATGCTCGTGCGCGAACCTCTGTGCGCGAACATCTAGATATCCCCCTTTTCCTCTGTACAGAGGAAAGACAAGAGTAATAGAACTAGAAATATGTTGCCCTTACCTTACCTACTTTGTACGCTGTGCACACTGTACACTACTCTTACTCTTGCTATTTAAGTGCTTATACTATAAGCAGCTAGCTGTTAGAGCCTATTTAACACTAATTAGTAGTTAATTTAATTAACTATAAATTAGTAAAAGTAATAATAGAGTACTTACACTTTATAAGGTACTTTATTTTATTACCTATTTCTTAGAAAGAGTAACAGCAGAGTACCTATGCTTTATAAGGTACTTTATTTAGTTACCTATTCTTTAGAATAGTAGATTAATCCTTTACATTATACAGCAAGCTCTGCTACTGTATAAAGTAAGAAGGAGATAGTGAAAGACGCACACTAAAGCTATTAAAGGTGCACAACCTAGCAGCTAGACAATAGCATATTAATTCTTTATATTATACAGCAAGCTCTGCTACTGTACAAAGTAAGGAGGAGATAGTGTAAGGCGCACACTAAAGCTATTAAAGCTGCACAACCTAGCAGCTAGACAACAGCAGTACCTGTGCAATCTACTAGAAAAGTAATTAACTATACTATTATAATAAAATCTTATTAGTAACTAATAACTCTATGTAATAATAAAAAGAATAAGGAATAATTCTTATTATATAAACAACTTATAAAGGATATAGGGATATTAGAGGCAACACTACAAAACAAGACTAGCCTAGAGTACTAGAATAATAAGATTAACATGTTAGAGGCTCTAATAAGCCTATAGACTTAATTATATATAAGTTACATAATTACTAATCTATGTATAATAACTTAGAAGGGCGCTACTTTTCTAAGTGCGTATATAAAGGATTTTAAAAGATAGACACTATAAGACTTCTTAGCACTTAGCTGCGCATTTAAAAAAGAGCTTATACAAGTGCTAGAGGACAAAGGAATTACACTACAGCTAGGCACTAAAGGTACCTAAGCCTAGAAGCTGTATAATATAGCATAAGAAAAAGCAATTGCACTAAAAAGGCTTTATATATAACCTTTATTACTATATAAGGCTCTGCATAGAAGTAGACTAAACATAATGCTGCTATTAACACTAAACATACTAGCATTACCTGCTCTTACACCTTAGCTAGCACTACACTAATCACTATACAAACAATACATGCCACCCTACCTAACGCCTGCTCCACACCCTCAATCGTACACACCACCGCCTGCAGTAGTGTATGCACTACTAATACCACCTGCACAATCCATACCACATCACAGCCTGTATAAACTTCCACCCTAGAGGGAAACTGCTAAAGAAAAACTTCTAGTAAATAAGATTATATAATTCTAAAAAGCATAAAAAAAATAATAACTATATAAGTTAACTATATAACATCTTTATAAATAAAATAAAGATCTTTATTAATTTATGTTAATAGCTAGATATCTAGGAAACTTAGTACATAAACATCTTTCTAAACATCCTAGAAGGTTAGGCAAATATGTACTATATGCACAACATAGGCCTTAGACATGACTAGAAGCATTTGCACAACACCTTAAGTAGTTACTTTAACACTAATGTAAACTATAGCTAGTACTAGACAGACTAGATAATAATAACCTTTACATAATACTAATAAAAAAACTTTAATAAGAGTTTACATAAAGTCTTTAAAACAATAATTAATAAGCTTACGCTTATATAAAAGGCACTAAAAATAGAATTTTAAAAAAATGTTCTACTACACACTGCTATTATATAAGCCTGTTAAGGATAACTAGAACTAGAACATGCTATGTTTACTATTAAGCCTTTATATAAAGCCTTATTTAGTAACCTATAGGCATTACTTTAAGTTACTATAAACTAAAAGGCAAACTAATACCTCTAGGAACTGCCTAATGCATACTACATAGACTGCTAATATAACTCTACATAATAAGAGTTTACATAATAAGAAGAAAGCTTCCCTCTGCGCAGAAAAGAATAATATAAAAGATCTTTATCTAAGTTTAGGCTATAATCTAGAGACAACTACATGTAGATAAAGAAGTGCTTTGTCTACTATAAAAAAAAATATTAGTTATTAAACTACCTTTATAATAACTATACACAAGTAAAGAACTAGTATGTTGCCTTATATAAAAATTTCTATAATAAGACCTTATTATATAAAGCTATTACCTTATACATCTAAGACTTTAAAGGTTACCCTAAAAAAAAAAATAATTTACATAATATAAAAAAAATAAAATAAGAGGGTAAGAATGCTAAAAAAGCTGTTAACTACTTTACTTCTGCTGCTTATCTACACTATACAATAGGAGAGGACATCTACAGCATTAAACCTAAAGAATATGCTAAGCAGTTTATTCTTAATAACTAATACTATACAGTATACTAAGGTAAACTATAGAACATAGGCGTAGTAAAGATCTCTACTGTTAGTAAGTCTTAACTTAAAGTGTATATATAAGAGAACTTATATATAGAAATTAATTAAACACCTAGCTAAACAGATATTAGCTTTAAAGGCTAGACACTAAAGAGATTAATTAGTACTATATAAATCTAGAACCTAATTAGTTTAGTTACATACTACATTCTAAAGACTTTAACACTATTTCTACTATTACTAGCAAATGCTAACTAACTTAGGGCATACTTTAACAATATTTTAAATGTTATTATATGTAAAGATAAAACTACTATACTTATTATATAAAAATAAAAACACTTTTTTTTTAATATTAGTAAGAAAAAATTTATGTCTTTTTTTACTAAATTAGAACTCTACTACCTCTACTACTAATTTAGACACCCCTGCATAGAGAGACTCTAGAAGATGCTAACTAGCGCTAGCTACAACATTAATGCTGCAGTGCTAGAAGAGATTAAGAAGTTCTGCTACTTCTACTAATTATATAACTAGGCTCTATAAAGATTTAAGTTTATAATTAAAAATAACACCTACTTTAACTATAAAGTTATTATTAATGTTATATAAATTAATAATAAGAATGTCTTACATGTTATTAATATAGACATATTATTTTAGGCTGCTACATTTCTAAAATTTATGTCTACACAAGATACCTAGGATGCACTATGTAAATGCTAGATTAACACCTATTAAGAACCCCTAGACTATATTATGCATAACTCTAGTATAAACTTTGCTTTAAAGGATTTTTAAGCTTATGCAAAGATTATAAAAGCTACATGTAGGCAGATACCTATAGAAGCATATTAGGTAGTTAGAAAGGTTAAGCGCGCACATGCACCTCTCTAACAAGTGTTTAACATCCTAAAGACTAAGTTAGGTAACTATACAGATAATAAGGCTATCCTGCAGATAGTAGTTAAGGCTCTAAACAACACAGCTAGCCTACACAGTCTAGTACCTACGCTGCTAGTCTTTAGGGCATACCTAAGAATTAACCTAGACTCTCTACTATTACTAAACATTATTACATAAGTAAGCGCTATATAAAAGGCAATAAAAATACTTTAAAAAGACTATGTAAAAGTAAACATTAATTATGTAATTAACACTTATAATAGCTTTACAACACATAAAGTTCTTAACCTCTCCCTTAGCTTAGAGATTATAGCATAAAGAGAGAAAAAAGGCTAGACTAGCTTATATAAGATTAAGAGCATTAAAAAGAGAGATATTATTATTAAGAAAAAGAATAGCCTACTAAAGCTCTAATATACGCAGGTTAAACTATACTATAGAGAAAAAAAAAAAGACAGCTTACCTACAACAGATAACCTAGATAAACTAATCCCTATATAAAAAAATCCTCTAAAGAAGAGAAAAAAAAAACAGCCTTATAAAAATGTTATAAAGGTAGAACTAAAGCCTACTATAAACTAAGCCCCTTAGAATAGTAATGCTGCACTAGTGCAAAGGGAAGATATAGATACTAGAAGAAGTAAAAGGCAAAGGAAACTTGTATAAAGTCTAGACTAGGTATTTCTAACCTAGATAAAGAAAGATAATTAGGCCTTGTTTATTAAGCTTTATATAGATAGTGTAATTACTATACCTAAAAAACTATTTAAGAAATTAGACTATATAAAAATAAACACTTTAATTACTAACAGCACTTTTAAGGTTATAGCATATAACTTAATAAGGCATAAAGGTTAGATTTTTAACCTTTACTTTATATAAAAAGTAAAAGGTAAAATAACCTAACTATATAAGAAATTCTGCCTAGTGTTTGCTAGCTACTTAGATAAAGAAAAAAAAGAAATTCTTACCTAGTTACTAACTATTTAGAGGATAAGCTAGAGACTACTTCTAGCTATAAAAGTAAGCCTAAAAGCTATGTATAAAATGCATTTTAAACTATATAATATTATATAAGTATACATTTAATTAATAGATAAGCTTATGCGCACGCTGTACATAAAGCTACTAAAGGAGATGCGCTAGAGCTTTCCACTAAATATAATACTCTAGGTTGTATAACCCTTATATAAAGTTGCTAAATTAGGACTATATTAGTTTAAGACATACTATAACTACTATAAAAAAAAGCTGCGCATGCATATCTTTTTATACAACCCCTACCTTTTAATTACTAATAAAGGAGAGCACACTTTTAGTATTACTAGCCTGTAAACAGATAATACTTTAAGCATTATAATAAAGGATTTTACGCAAAGAGAAAAAAAGAAACTATAGAAGGTAAAGTTTTATATAAAAAGTAAAACTATTTTAGTAAAAAAGCAACTTATTAAGTTTAATAGCAAAAAAATTAAGCTTATGTATAACATAGTAGTTTTTACTTAAAAGAAATAAGTAAGCTACTTTTATATAATTAACCTAAAAGACAAGGATGCTGCATAATAATATGTTAAGTAATATATAAAAGAGGTATACATTGCATCTATGTGTTAACTAAAGGCAGCATTTAACCTCTCTATTACTGCACAAACTATAGACCCTTTACATAATAATATTAACATACTTAACACATAAATCTAATAGTAGATAGATAATAGTAAGCGCAGTTTTACTTTTCTACTATTATAGCTTAATTATGCAAAGCTGTTTATCTTTATAAATAAATTATTTACTAATAATAAAAACTTTAGCTTATAGCTAGAATTCTTAATTATATTAAGTAATAAAGACTATATAAAGTAAAGTAACTACTTTAAAATACTAGGTAACATTATACACTAAAATTCTACTAAGTGTAAAAAAGTAACTAGAAGTGTCTTTACTAGTAAACTATATAGAATAGTTAGAGGGTTTAATAATGTAATTACCTTTAGTATAACTTTATAGTAAATTATATAAACACTTAAACTGCTACTAATTTTAGTAGTAATCTATATAAATTTAAGGTCTTTATATAATTACCTTATTAAGCTAAGCACTACTAGTAAAAAGTAACTTATAATTAACATTATGTTACTTTATAAATTATATAAGAAAAGAGAAATTACTAAAATAAAGTAAATTAATAGTAAAAATAACTTAGTAGATGTATGTATAAAGAAAACACTAAACTAAGCTTTTTAATTATTAGTTTTAACTAACTACCTCTCTGTTTAGATAGAAGCATCTGTAGACTAGCTAGATCCTGTGCGCAAAGATGCCTTAGACTAACTAGACTAATAATGCCTTTATATAAAGCTTATTTTTCTTTATTTTATTTTTTTTTTATATTATATGCACTTATTTTTTTTATTATAAGGATCTGTTACTGTTAGCACTATATAAAAAGAAAAAAGAGCTAGGGGATTATACAGCAAGGCTTAGAAAGCAAAGAATAAAAAAAAGAAAAGCTATTTATATAGTGTAACTAGCTTATCTTAATGCATAGCATTACTAAGGCAAGTCCTAATAAATAGAGTAGAGTAAAAGCAAAACATAATTAGATAGACCTACACAGACAGAAGGGAGGTAACGCGTATAGAAGGTAACTCTTTAGATAAAAAGAAAAGTTGCTAGTGTCTGTACGCAGCAGCAGCGTCGCGGCCTGGATATAAACAATCGCGCACAAGCAGGATCACGTATCTATGTCACATGATGCTTGTGCGCAAACCTCTGTGCGCAAACATCTAGATATCCCCCTTTTCCTCTGTACAGAGGAAAGACAAAAGCAATAGAACTAGAAACATGTTGCCCTTACTTTACCTACCTTGTACGCTGTGCACACTGTACACCACTCTTACTCTTGCTACTTAAGTGCTTATACTATAAGCAGCTAGCTGTTAGAGCCTATTTAACAATAAGGGAATATAGTAGTTTTTTTTAGTTTTGTTTAGTGCATACTAGACTTTCTAGAGTTTTCTTAAATATAGTAAATTCCTTTAAATCTTCCCTATCTTCTTCTATAAAGTAGTTAGAACACCTGCTTAGGGTGTTAGCTTATTAGTTGCTACTTTCTGCAATGTGTTTAATAACAAAATTAAATTATGCTAGTTTTATAGCTTATTATATGTGCATTAGCAAGAGTTTCTTTGTTGTAAAAAAGGTTACTAAATTAGTATAGTTAGTATAAATAGTAAATTATTACCTAATCTCTTAGAGTTTAACCTTTTAATTTCTGCACATATTAACTATAGCTTTTAGTTCTTTGTTAGGAATAGTATATTTCTGTTCTAATAGTGCAAACTTTGCTAAATAATAGGCTACTAGATACTATTAACTATCTTTTTATTTCTAAGAGAGTGCTGCTTCTTCTACTCTTTTAAAAGTGTTAGTGTAAACTTTAGTTTTTAGTGTTAGATTATATATTTAAAGGACTAAGTAACTTATAATAATTTACTTTAGTTTCTAAAAAGCAGCTTCTATATTAAGATCTTATTAGAACTTTTATAAGGCTCTTTCTTTAGACATAGCGTCTATAAGGGGAAGTATAATTTTAAAGTAGTCCTTAATTATTTACTACACATATCTTGTTAGTTCTAAGAATCCTTTAATTTCTGTAATAGTTTTAGGTGTTAGCTAGTTAAGTACTTTTACTATTTTATTAGAGTTTATCTTAATTTGTTTTTTATTTATAATAAATTCTAGGTATTTTATTTCTTATACATTAAATTTATATTTTTTTTAAATTATAAGTAAAGTCTATACTGTCTAAGTTTCTTAAGTACTAGTTACACTTTAGAGATGTAGTCTTATCTGTCTTTTTTAGTGTATATAAGGATGTTATCTAGGTATACTAGCATAAATATATCTAGGTATAGGTTAAGTGCAGTGTTAATAACTCTTTAGAAGGTGGCTAGGGCGTTAGTTAGTCTAAATAGTATAACTAGGAGTTTATAGAGTCCTTTTAGTGTTTAAAAGGCTATTATCTATTCCTATTCTTTTTTAATGCAAATTTTGTTAAATCTGTCTTAAATATTAAACTTTATAAAGTGCTTAGTTCCCTTAAGCTAGTTTATAATGTCTTAAATAATAAGTAAAGAGAACTAGTCTTAAATAGTGTTATTATTTAGGGTTCTATAGTCCTAGCATACTCTAATTTTTCTGTTCTTCTTTTTTGCAAAAACTACTGCAGAGGCTATAAAGCTATTACTTTTATAAATATGTCTTTAACTTAACATTTTATTAATGTATTTTTAGAAGGCTTACTTTTAATTCTTAGTTAATAGTTAGAGTTTATGCGCTTTTAGCTACAGGTTTAGTTTAAAGTTAATTGTGTAGTTTTATAGTTAATATAGCAGTAGCTCTTTAGAGTTCTCTAGGGTTTTAAACATGTCTTTATAGTCTTTATATTCCTTAAGTAGTCCTTTCTTAGGTTCTTCTGCAACTTTATATATTTTAAACTATTTTATGTCTTATTTTATTCTAAGTTTTTTAAATAAAACTTTTTTTAGTTTTTATTTTATTAGTTAGATTGCTTTTACTTTTAGTTTTTAGTATAGAAACTTCTAAGGTTTTTATTTTTTTAAAAAGTAACTACTTCCTTCTTTAGCTTACTAGTAAGTAAGGCATAAGTCTTTATAGTAGGCTAACTATGTTATGCACATGTGCTTTTGTTTTATTTTTATTATTATTATCTGCTAATTAATTTATAGGTTGTGTTTATGTAGCTAGTTATATCTAAGAATAGCTTAATATTTTCCTCTAAGTAGTAGTATGCTGTAGAATATCTAGTCTATTATAGTTTTTATTTTAGTAGTTAATTTTTCTATTTTAAGTTAAATTATCTCTTCTCTGTACTCTATTAAGAAGGTGTCTGCTAAGGATACACTAAACAGTGTTTTTTTTTTCTAATATAGTATATCTTTCTAGTAGACCTAGGTTAAGTTAATTACTGTAAACATGTAACTGCTGTTAATTAGTGTAAGGCCTTTTTATTCTTAGCTGTTGTGTTGTAGAGTTATTTTAGTAGTTAGGCTTTAACCTAGTCCTTATCCTACTACTATAAGAACATGTAATTTGTAGGGCGTCTTATTATAATCTATTCTGTTGTCCTCTTCTACTGCTAAGGTGTTAGTTATGTGTTTATATGCCTAGTTTTAGCTTATTTTAAATTTTTAGTATTCTTTTATTATATATTTTTTTACTAGGCATTAGCTATTATCTACTTTATAATAGTGTAGCATCTAGTTGCTTTATTAGTGTACTTTTTATTAGAAGTAATAAAATACATAGGTAGGTGTAAATTTACACTCTGTCTAGGGTTTTTACTTGTGTTCTAGGCTGGCGCTACAGTAGTGGTAGTTTAGCATTTTGCATGTAGTAGACATGCTAGTAAGAGTATTAGCCTATAATTTGCTTTTCTAAGTTCCTTATAGCTACTATTCTACTTAGTGTTTAATTAGCTAGTGTTTAATGCAGTATTTACTTATGTATAAATACTATGTAAAAGAATACTTTATATTAAAGATAGGTATTAGTTGCACTTATGTCTATTTAGAGTATTCTTTAGTCTTTTTAATTTGCAGGGGGTGTTTTTAATATTTATAGTTAAATTTATTATGTTAGCAACTTTTATAAAAAATGTAATATTCTTTTATTTACTTTATTTCTAGTTCTTTGCAGGTAACTGCTAGCAGTAGCAGTAGTGTGTTAGGTTGTGCATAGGACAGAAAGGGCGTTAGTAAGGGCGTGCTTCTTTAGTCTAGTCCTTTGCCTTTGTTTAGGATCTTCTAGAAGAACTTCTATTATTTGTTATAGTTTAAGATGTTGTAGTATACTATAGCTATTCTTTATATAACTTTGTAGGTATAGATATTGTTATAAAGCTACACTTTATACAGCTTTATTAGGCAGTATTACTTATTATAAGTATTACTGCATTTCTAGTACTTATTATCTTAGAACCTTTATGCTAATTTAAGAGGTAAGATTCTAGTTATAGATTATTTTATTAAGAATACTTCTTCTCTGCTTTTTACATTTTTAATGTAATTAGTAATTTATAGTAGGTCTTACTATCTTTCTAAGACAGCAGCTTATTTTAGGGCCTAAAAGACTTTATCTTTGTTTTATATTTTAACTTCCTAGTAGTTCTTAGAGTAATTTTAAGGTTTATAATTAGCTCTGCATCTCTAGTAAAGTCTTTTATCTAGTCTCTTATAGATCTTAGCTAATAATAGACCTAACTTTATACGCATAGCTTTTATAAAGTGTCTCTTATCTTTATTCTCTAGGTTCTTAGAGTCTAGGCACTAGTTTCTGTAGTAGCCTACTTTTTTATAGTTAAGGCACACTTTTTTCTTAAGCTATTTTCTTTGTTTCTTACTTAATAGTAGCTTCTTACTATAATAAAACTTAGCTTTTTTTTTAAGTAAGCCTTATATATATTTAGTATAACTAAAATTTATTAGTTTACTATTAAACTTAAAATTCTTCTTTTTTTTATAGAATACTTCTATCTTTTAAGGTGTTATACTAGGACGTTTTTCCCTAAGACGTTCTTAATGCTGCTTGTTATAAGTAGTTGCCTTTTATATATATGCTTTAAAGGTATCTAGTTTACCTGCATGCATAAATTTGTTTTTTACAGCGTTTAATAACCTGTTATAGAACATTTTTATAATAGCTTTTTAATTTATCTATCTGCTAATAGCTAATTATTTTTAGAATTATGTTATATAAGTTTAAAGTGTGCCTTTTTTTTTATAGCTTTCTCTTTCTAGTTAGCTAGTTTATAAATTACTGTTAGTGCTTATTTAAAAGTGTTAATATTTTAAAAGATCTTCTAGGTTTTAGAAAGTAGGTTTATTTTATTTATTTTATGTTACATCTAGTTATTTATGTGTAGTTAGAACTATATAGCTAGTAAGCCTTTAAAGTGTAGGCCTATTTAAAAAATTATTTCCTTATTAGTTCTAAAGGCACCTTTATTATATTATATATAAAGGTAACATTGCGTAAAAAATAGTTTAAAGTTTTTAGCTATTTCATTAAATAGTTTTAGTAGGGCTAAACATAAAGTTTTTTTAACTCTATACTAGCCTTTTCTGCAGTAGTGTTTCTAAGTTTAGCTATTTCTATGTGTAGCGCGTGAAGTTGCTAGATTAGTAGTTGTTATGTGTGCTAAGTAAGTTAAGCTCTTAGGTTTTTAAGTTTTTAGTAAAGGTATTATATTTATTAGGCTTACTTAGCTTCTACCCTAGACAGGATCTTGCTAGTGCTAGCTGCACTAGCTCCTGTTATACTAGTATTAGAGGAAGAGGAGTAAGATGCTATACTTTATAAAAAGTAGTAATTAATGTTATAATTTTTACTTTAAGGAAATAGTCCTTTTAAAGTACAATAGCCTATTATAACATTAGTAAGAGAAGGGGAAGAACTTAGCTAAATTAGGTGTATAGTCTGTCTAGCAGAGTGGGTAGGCGGAGTTTAGAAGGCAGGTTGTGGTTTGCTCTTTGTGGCTGTATAGGCAAGCCTAGCGTTACTAGTTTGTAGTGAACAGGGATTAGAGGTATATATGTTACAAGATATACAAGGCAGCTAAGTTCTTATTAAAAAGGTATAAAGCCTCTTAGTCTATTAAGTAAAGTAGAGTAAATAATAAACTAAATATTAATTACAGCCTTTAAGTAATAGCTAGGACTAAGACTATATACATAGATTTGCATGCACTTGCATGCGTTGCATGAACTGCATGCACTGCCTGCAACAGCCTGCAACGCCTGCACTGCCTGCAATGCTAGGGTTCCTACTAGATGACGCATTCCTCTACACATCTGTCTAAAAGCCGGAGCCATTCCTCTTCTAGCTTATCACGTGACTCCTCTAAAACAGGCTTAAGAATTGTCCATCTGTTATCGTTCGTGGAGTGGGGAACTGCTAATTGGTTCATTATGGCCTGTTCGTTGGCCGTAACAATGTTGTGCATATAGTATATATTTATATAACCTTTTAGGATATCTAGAAAAATGTCTATATACTAAGTTTCCTAGATATTTAGCTATTAACATAAATTAATAAAGATTTTTATTTTATTTATAAAAATGTTAGTTATATAGTTAACTTATTGTGACGGCGCGTACCGCGTCACATGCTCTGCGGCATCAGCTCCCTCGCTTGCGCAACGAGTAGCACGCTAGTGCTACGAGTAGCGCCTTGGCAGGGGGCACACATGTATATTTAAACTCGCAGAGCAGCTCCTCTGCTCCTTAGTTTAATCTAGTTGAGTTACACTACCTCTTGCTTGTAGCTTGAGCATGCCGACCGTGACAGCTGCGCTATAAAACCGCAACTTCTAGCAGCTATACAGTGTGTAAGACAGTGGCAAAGAGCTAGTTTAGGCAAAGTTAAGGTCGCAGCCAAGTTAACAATAATAGACAACAAGATAAAGCTTTTGTACAACCTTAGCAGCTAGGGTGGTGACTATTACAAGACTTAACAAGCTACCTATCTTAGCTTGATCATGTGATCAAGTTAAGCTGCTCATCATCTCATTAAGCTCCACTTGAGCCAGCCAGCCGGCTTGACTTGACTTGCTTGTTGGAAAGTTTGGAAGTAACAGAGTGCTGATACCACTAGAAAGTCGCTTCTCAATGGAAATGATTACATAGAAGGCGTTACGGAAGGAGCTACCCACATCCAACTCTTGAAGAGGCTCCGGTAGTAGTAAGCGTATTTTAAGTATCGCAGGGTTAGAGCTGATTGATAGTGGAGAGCATAGAGCAGTCAATTAGGTAATGTGAGACAACCCAAGTAGATTGAGGTGAGGTATAAGGTCTCTGGAGCGAGAGAGAGCTCAGAGGCAAATATATAGTAGCTAAAAGAGCGCTAGTCCTAAACAGGAAGAGGGTAAGAGGTGAAGGACCCACATTCACCCTGCGATAGGTCACGTGAACCAGTGTCACGTGCGACATTAGGTCCACCACTAGACATATCGACACCACCTTGACATCCGCACCACCAGGGGCTCTAATATAGGGATGATATCATTTTCTACGTATCTTGCACAATATAAACTAACTTCTTGCCTGATATGCCTCCCGTCTTTAGCAGGTCCTTATCCCTCTTGATTCCACGAAGTCCATCCGGCTGAATCTGGATCGGGTGCGATTGTAGCCGACTTTGCCAGATCAGAGATTCCATCTCCAATGTCCATGCCACCGCAAACTCTCCGTCTTGGGGTGAAGCCTCTTTCAGGTACTCCTTATTGAGATTCACGTTGGTCCCAAAGACTGAATAACCTAGTATCCATTCAGGTCGCACATTTTTTCGTCTCATTCTCAACCTATCCGGGAAAGGAGCCAGCGATGTGTATTTCCCACCATCCCTTCCAATGACCCCATAGCAAGCCGTCGTCGAATTTGGACTGCCGATGCAGTCCAGAACATAACAAAGACTTTCGCCGATGATCTCTCGAACCTCCATGATGATGTTTGGCGTCTTATAGTCGAAGCACTGTGCTGCGCCTGCCCTTTCAGCGAGTAGGAAATTGCGGGGAGAGCAGACGGCGAGTGGGATGTAGTTTAGATAGCGCAAGAGCTGGATTGCTAGTGTTCCTGTTGCCGTTGAGCCACCATACACAAGAACATGTGTTCTGCTACTAGGTGCGTGGAACGGTTCCCTTTCCGCTGCTTCGTTAACTAGACCCAAAGACCTCAATGCCAGTCCACAGGTCATTAGCCCCACGCTCAGCGATGCGCCTTCAGGAGGCGGGACGGACTCTGGCAGCTTTATGCAAAATTCGGCCTTTGCGGCAGCGTATTCCGCAAATGCACCATTCATGCACCTGCTAGGATTGCACCCAAAAACAAACGCAGAGACGCGGTCACCGATACGTAAGTCCTTCCGTACGTTCCTTTTGACTTTTACTACGACACCGGCTAAATCCATCCCACAAATCGTGCCTTCCACAGGGCAATTATCGAGCTGCTTAATGTCGGACGGATTCAATGCTACGGCGGTGATTTGGATCAGAACTTCTCCGTCCATAAGATCCGGTATGGGTACGTCTGTCTGAAGCTGCCATTGAGCGTCTGCGGTCGCAACGAGCGCTTTCATTCTTGTAGGGTGCTGCATTTGTCGTGAGAAGGCTTTCGAGTTAGTGTTAGAGAAACTAGCCAGAGACTAGTCGGCGTTTTAGACACTTCGGCGTTCCATTGTTGATACTGTATCGCCGAAGCAGACACGGCGTGTTCGGCGATTTGCCCGGCAACGTGCCGCACTCGATATGATTACCCCACGGCTTTGTCTCGGGGTTTGTCGACAGTTTAGACGCCGTAATACTGCATTTTTGTATTGAGGACATTTACAGACCTTTCTCATGACAATATTTTCTCTAGTCACCATCCTTTCAGTCCTGTTTATCCCATCGTACGAGCTCATGCACTCTTTTCCCAATGGTGACTAGGAAGCCGGTAGCTCTTGTCGGGAGTAGTTGCAGACTTCCTGGGGGAGCGTCATCACCATCAAGATTTTGGAATCTGCTGCATCACCCTATCGACCTCCGAAAAGAAGTTCCACAAGCTCGATTCAACCCTGATGCCTTCTACGATCCAAAGCCGGAGCACCATGGTACTTCGAACGTCAGGGCGGCTTACTTCTGTGATGACGACCCTTCCCGATTTGATGCCGAGTTTTTCGGTATTCATCCACGAGAAGCAGAGGCAATGGATCCTCAGCAACGCCTGCTTTTAGAACTAGTCTTCGAAGCAATAGAATCGGCGGGGTATCCAATGCAATCCTTGCGCGGCTCGAACACCGGCGTTTTTGCCGGCCTAATGGGTACAGATTATTACGACATACAGATGAGGGACCCATTGTACGTATCCCAATACCATGCCACCGGAACTGCACGCAGTATTCTCTCCAACCGGATATCTTACTTCTACGACTGGAAAGGCCCGTCAATTACTCTGGATACAGCCTGCTCCTCTAGCCTCGTTGCTGTCCACTTAGCTGTACAAAGCCTGCGCAACGGCGAATGCGATGTTGCCATCGTAGCTGGTGTCAATCTCATCCTGGGCCCTGAGATGTTCATCTCGACCTCCAATCTCCACATGCTCTCGTCGAGTGCCCATTGCAAGATGTGGGATCAACAAGCGGATGGGTATGCTCGGGCAGAAGGTGCAGTCGTTGTTGTCTTAACGAGGCTTGAGGACGCTTTACTTCGAGGGGATAACATTGAAAGCGTTATTCGTGAGACAGGCGTTAGTTCAGACGGCAGGACTCCGGGGATTACTATGCCTTCAGCCACCAGCCAAATTAAGCTCATCAGGGAGACTTTCAAGAAAACTGGACTGGAACCGCTCTGGCCTGCCGACCAATGTCAATTCTTCGAGGCACATGGTACAGGTACTCAAGCAGGTGATGTAGCGGAAGCAGAAGCGATCAATTCCGTCTTCTCTAAACGTCAAGGGGGTAAAAGTGAAGAAATGAATTCCCGTATTTATGTTGGGTCAGCTAAAACCGTTGTTGGACACCTCGAAGGCGCTGCTGGCATTGTTGGGCTCTTAAAAGCATCCTTGGCCATTCATCACTTAACGATACCTCCCAACATGCATCTGAATCAATTGAACACGGCAATATATGGCTTCTCCGACAACTTGATCGTGCCGACAACGGCGCAGAATTGGCCTCGAATTGCAACCGGGAGTCGTCGCAGAGCATGCGTAAACAGTTTCGGTTTTGGAGGAACCAATGCGCATATCATCTTGGAATCAATCGATGACCAGATTTCAAAGACCTGCCCAGCGGATGATTGCATAAATTCTCGTGGGCCATTCGTCTTCTCAGCAATATCGCCAAGGGCGCTGCGGGAATTCCTCGAATCGTATCGTGATCTACTTATCGCAGAGCCATTGATCAATCTCTCGAAGCTGGCGTGGACCCTCTCGCAAAACCGCTCATCATTTTCTAACAGAGTTGCATTGACTGCAAAGAGTACAGAAGAATTAATCACGAAAATAGACGATAGTATACGTTCTCTACAGCAACGAATGGCCACTATAGAGACAACGACGCGTTCCGGAACTGGCCATGGGATCCTTGGCATTTTCACTGGGCAAGGGGCTCAATGGCCTTTGATGGGGCGCGCATTGCTTCTACATTGTGCTACTTTCGCGAGTGCAATCCAGAAACTCGATAATTTTCTCCACACACTCTCAAGTTGCCCTGAATGGAACATTGCAGATGAGTTGAGGAAGGCTCCAGTAGAAAGTAGAGTGCATGAGCCCGCGTTTTCTCAACCCTTATGTACGGCAGTCCAGATAGGGCTCATCGATGTACTTTATGATTCCGGACTTCAATTTGATATGGTCATTGGGCACAGCAGCGGGGAAATTGCAGCCGTGAGCCAAGAGCTACTCAATGACTACTTAAGCTCACTATTCATAGGCATACGCTGCTCGTTGCGTGTCCGCTGAGGATGCGATACAGATTGCTTATTATCGGGGCCAAGCTGTAGCAAAACCCTGCGCGCATGATGAGCAATCAACATTGATGATGGCAGTCAGTTGCAGCGTACGCGAAGCGTTGAATGTTTGCGAGGACAGCCGATTCGTTGGCAAGATTTTCGTCGCCGCCCACAACTCCCCGTCAAGCACGACAGTCTCTGGAGAAGCCGAAGCTCTAGCTGATGCTAAGGAGTATCTTGAATCTCAAGGAATATCCGCTCGCATGCTGCGAGTAGGCCGTGCGTACCACTCGCCCTTTATGTCAGCGTACTCTTCGCAGTATCTCACCGATCTACAAGCATGCTGCATCAGATATCAACCAGCTTCTGGGCCAGCCTGGATATCTTCTGTTCATGGATACCCCATGGATATAGCTTCGGATTCGTTGAATGATATGCATTGGTTAGACAACTTAGTGAACCCTGTGCTTTTCATGGAAGCTCTCGAGCAGGCGATGGAAGACCATGGACCGTTCCCCGCTGCTCTAGAGATCGGTCCGCATCCAGCCCTGGAATCGCCGATTATCCACACAGTCCTGAAATCTTCTGGAAGCGCGATTCCTCACCATGGCACACTGGCGCGTGGTTCAGACGACTTTGACGCTCTCATGGAAGCGCTCGCATTCCTTTGGTCAATTGAAAATCCTCCTTCAATCGATCTATCCAAATTCTGGAGAGCATGCAAAGGCGTCGGCTTCAAACCTCCTCTGAGGCTAAAAGACCTCCCCAACTATCCTTGGGATCACTCGGTGTCATACTGGAGAGAATCCAGAATTTCGAGAGAGTTTCGTCTCTCTGGTCAGCCTTTTCATCCACTACTGGGCGTGCAGACAAGCGTTTTTGATGGTCAGATACAATGGCGGAACATCTTGCGTATCGAGCATATTCCTTGGGTCAAAGGTCATGTGGTGCAGGGTGAGATTCTCTTCCCAGCTGCAGCCTACTGCTCAATGGCACTCGACGCATCACTTGTGATCTCGGAGGGCCGTACTATCAACATGGTGGTACTGGAGGATGTACACTTCGAAGCTCCTTTGTCTCTTGGTGATGATCAGCAAGGCGTGGAGATTTGCTTCACTTTGCGAAAGCTAAATGGAGAACACGATGATACCTTTGCTTCCGCAGACAAAACCCTGGAAGCTGAGTTCTCTTGCATCGCAGGAAAGGCAGGAAGTTCACATTCTCTCCGCCGAATGGTACGAGGCAAAGTCCGGATACGTTTCGGCTTACCTTCGCCAGATCTGCTACCTTATTCATGTCCAAGCTATTCTGGACTGCGCTGCGTTCCCACCCAAGACGTTTACCACCATCTTTCTACAATTGGTTTGGAATTTGCTGCCATGTTTCAAGGGCTTACTTCAGCACATCGCAGGCTCCACCACGCTCAGGTCACTGCAGAAAAGCCTATGAGCAGGTTTCATCTACATCCTGTACTTCTCGACTGGTATTTTCAGTCAATGCTTGTCGCATATGCGGCACCAGGTGATAGGTAAACCATCCAATCGCTTACTTTGCTCCACTATTCCACGCTAACATGAAACAGAAGCCTTTGGGCTCCATTTTTGCCACAGCATATCGAAAGGATCAGGCTGAACCCACTGGCGTGGATGAATAGTGATCTAGTACCTCAGAGCGTCCACATCATATCTGACATCACGGCCGTCCTTCCATCTCAGGAGAACCAGTCGCCAGTTATCGTTGGCGACATAGGAGTCGCTTCGCTAAACGCATCCCGTACCGAATTACAAATTGAGGGGCTGAAATGCGTTGCACTCTTCGCCAGTCCACCTCAAGATGACTGCATGCTGTTTAGCCAAATGGCATGGAAGCCCTGTATTAGCAATGGCATTGTTCTCGATTATGACGCCCGCAAGCATTTTGATGTGGATACAGCTCTAGTTGAAGCATGCGAAAGAATTTCACTATATTTCTTTAAGCAGCTGCGGATCCTGGTGGCTGACTACGAAGTGCCAACTCAACACCGTCCTTTATTTGACTTCATTGATTACCTTCTTCCAACTGTCAAGGAGGGCAAGCACCCGACCGCCAAAGCGGAATGGTTTCAAGACGATATTAAAACAATTGAGAATCTCTCTGCTCGATATTCGGAATCTGTGGATGTCCAACTCATTTCCGCAGTTGGACATAGAATTGCGGATGTTGTTTGCGGCTCTACTAACATGTTAGAACATATGCTCGCAGACTCAATGCTAGGCCGGCTATACACAGATGGCATCGGACTTCGGGCTATGAATGTTGGCCTATCATCTGGAATCGCCCAGATTGCGCATCGATACCCACGTATGAATATCCTGGAAATTGGCGGTGGAACAGGAAGTGCAACAGCAAGCGTCCTAGCCTCCCTCGGGAACACCTTCACTTCGTATACCTTCACCGATATCTCTTCCGGCTTCTTTCAGTCAGCCCAGGAGAGGTTCCGAAAATGGACTGGCAAAATTTCATACCGCACTCTGGACATCGAGCAAGACCCCGACGTTCAAGGGCTAAATTCCGAGACTTATGATCTTATCATTGCATCAAATGTCCTCCACGCTACACGATATCTAAACGCAACTATGAGGAACGTTCGCAAACTACTACGTCCGGGAGGCTATCTCGCCATGGTCGAGTTTTCAGGCGATGTACTCCGGATTGGTTTCATGGTATGCGGACTGCCTGGCTGGTGGCTTGGTCAGGATGATGGACGCCGCTTTAGCCCAAAACTAACTTGCAATCAATGGAATGATCTACTAAAGTCTACTGGGTTCTCTGGAACCGACACTATACTGCACGACAGCTCTAATCTTTCGCTCCACGCCTTCTCAGTTATCATCTCGCAAGCCACCAACACCGACTTTGAACGTATCAGGACTCCGTTAAGGTGTTCTCACCCTTCACTAGCCGATGCTCCGATATTGATTGTCCGAGGACAGCAGGCATTCTCGACTTCGTTGATGCCGGAGATGCAGGCCATGCTCGAAAGTTCTAGCAATCATGTCATAATTGTGGACTCTTTCGACGATGTTAGCGCCGATTATCTTGCACTTAATCCCCATATCATATTGTTTGAAAATTCGGATTGCCCAATTCTCGGATCCATGACATTTCAGTCGCTACGGGTGCTCCAAAATCTCGTCCGGCGGGCTCGGACGATCCTGTGGCTTACAACCGATCGCGAAACGAACAATCCATACTCTAATATGATCGTTGGACTCGTCCGTTGCATAAGCAATGAGATGCCAGATCTCGCTATGCAAGTACTTGACACGGATTGTAAGTCCGATACTACAATTTCTCTCATTATGGAAGCCTTTCTCCGCTTAGTCACAGCGCACCATACGAAATCTAACACACTCTGGACTGCTGAGCCGGAACTTGCCGTGAGGGACGGCCGACTCATGATACCTCGGATTCTTCCTATCTCAGAGATGAACGACCAGTTGAATGCTTTTCGGCGAGTAATTAGGCGAGATAACAAAGGCTTCAAGCAACCCATTTCTACTTGAGGGTCAAGAGCTGTATTACCACCGATCGATAGCTCTTGGGACCCAACAGTGACCGTTTTCATCCGGAAGTCATCCTTATTTGCAATACGCATATGCAAAACTGTCTCGCTGTTTGTAGTCGTCGGCACTGTAAACAGTAGCACCCATCGCGTACTAGCTTTTAGCCATTCGAAGGAAAGCGTGGTGAGTATCCCGCCATCATGGACCATAGAAGTATATGACCCACACGCCAGCGATGACACCATTTTAGTCAATGCCATTTACTACCTTATTGGGCATAGTCTGGCTGGTAAAGTGTTAGGAAGAAAGTTATTGTTCCACAACGGTAACAAACAATTGGCTGAGTACTTGCGCAGCAACTGGAGTAACAACTGGAGTAATCAAACAGCCGGACCTGAAATCTTCACTTCAATTTTCGACGTCACCGGCGATGATTATCATTCAGATGTCATTCTCCATCCACACTCCACCAAGCAGCAAATCAAGGCAAGCCTGCCTTCGGGATTAGATTCATTCATTGACCTCTCAGCAAATGAGGGTGAAAGGGATAACACGACTCAAATTGTGGCAAGCCTTCCTTCCTCAGCCCAGATTATCTGTACACACGACCTCGTCTCGACCAATTCTATATATCCAGGCGAACAAGCAACGTTTAACGCAAAACCATTTTTGAAGAATATCATATCCCGGTTCAGTGACACAAATTTCGAAGTGTACAAAGCGCCACTGGGGTCTCCAAAGTCAATACTAGGACTCGTAGACTGCATAGGCCCTATGAAAGAGCCAGTCATAGTTCGCCCACCTGATCCGCGGTCTCTTTTCACAGCTGATAAAACATACTTGCTGATTGGGATGACCGGTGATATGGGCCGCTCCATCTGCAGGTGGATGGTGGACTCCGGTGCTCGCAATGTGGTGATGGCGAGCAGAAACCCGTCTCCTCAGAAGACCTGGTGTGAAGATCTTACTCGTGCAGGCGCGACAATTGTTATCAGGACGCTAGATGTGTGCGACAGACATGCGCTGAATTGCATGCTGGAAGAGCTTCATGGCCATCTTCCTCCGGTTGGTGGTGTCGCGCATGCCGCGATGGTGCTCTCAGACACTACTTTCGCAAACATGACATTTCAAGACTGGGAAAAGTCCTTTCAGCCCAAGGTAATTGGCTGCAACAACTTGAACAATGCCCTCAAAGACGATGATATTGAATTCTTCATTCTACTTTCATCCCTTGCTAGCGTCGTGGGTAATATTGGCCAAAGTAACTATGCTGCCGCAAATATGGTATAGCATCACGCTCATGACCCTCCCGCTACGAGCTAACTATGTCGTAGTTTATGACACCCATAGCACACCAAAGGCGTAGTCGCGGCCTTGCAGCTTCAGTAATCGATCTTGGAATGATTATTGGCGTGGGATACATGAATAAAGCGGGGCCCGAACAAATCGAGACGATGGAGAAACGGTACGACTATATGAAAATTTCCGAAGCGGACCTGCACAATATCTTCACCCAGGCAATCATTGCAGGACGGCCCAACTCAGGCTACCCAATCGAGCTCATAACTGGATTGAGGCCAGCCTCAGGGTCTCGAAAACCATTTTGGTATGAGAATCCGGTATTCTCTCATCACCGGGCAATAAAAGTGAGAAAGCGAGACAAGGACCCACAATCATCCGAAAAGGTTACGTTGGTTCAGCACCAGGTTCTCAATGCCGCAAACGAGCAGGACGCACTCGATATTGTCCTCCCGATCTTTTCTGCCCAGCTTGCGCAGATTCTTCAACTCCCATTAAATCACATCAATCTAGACAGGCCGCTTGTAGAACTTGGAGTAGATTCTTTGATAGCTGTAGAGATATCGTCCCGATTTTTCAGAGACTTTGGGCATAGATTATCTGTGCTGAAGATCTTAGGTGGTCTATCGGCCTACGAAAGTGAGTTGGGGAAGATAAATGGAGAAGCAAATGCTAACTTGTCACTACAGTATGTCAAAATGCTATCCTGCCAACAAGAGCCGCGCAACTACATAATATGGCGACGTCTAGTGGCGATAGACATATCGATCCTCCGGAAGACATAGTTCCATCTCATCACCAAGATATCAATGGCAGTCCGCAACGATATCTTCCTAATATCGCCTCCTGCGACGAGCCAGAAGTTAGCGGCCGCTGGGCAGGAGGAAATGTCCGTGTAGAGGAGTCTTTTGGTCAGCCTGTGTCGTCCGCAACAAGCGAAAGGAGTGTCCAGAACAACGGTGATTTAGCATTTCGAAAGCAAGGCAGATTATCTTCGAGGCAATCTCGCGTATGGTACTTGATGGCTTGTTTCGATGACCCGACCATTTACAATTGCACGTGGATGTACGACATCGTTGGGCGGATCGACCCTATTAGGCTTCAGATGGCCATCCAGTTCGCGTTTCAGAGGCATGAATCACTACGATCCGCAATATTTGTAGAAGACAAGTCAGGAGAAGTTCTCCAAAGCGTGTTGCCCACTTCACGTCACCTATGGAGTCACCAGATACTCACGAGCGATTTCAACTCCACGCCTGAGTTTGAGCGAAAGAGGCAGCATATTTATGATCTCCGGAACGGTATTACTATCGCCGTTACACTCCTCTCCTCGTCTAGCGCCCTGCATCATCTCATTGTCGGCTATCATCACATTATCCTTGACGGGACAGGATGGCAAATCGTGCTGCGGGATATCGCACAAATGTATAGCTCCGTGGATACCTTACCCCCGCCCACAGCGCAATATCTTGACTTTGCTCATGATGACCAACTTTATTCTGAAAAAGACATCAACTTCTGGAAGAATCAACTTGATCCAGCACCGGCTCCGTTGCCGCTTTTCCCGTTTGCCCGAAGAAGGCATAGGAGGCCGCTCAACTGCCCGTCTATTCACAATTACAAGAGAGCTATGTCTGAGGAAATATGCAAGACAGTTCGGAAGCTATGTCAGTCTCTAGGGGTCACAATGATGCACTTTCATTTGGCAGTCCTGCAGACTATGCTATCGAAATTTACAGACACAACGGATTTTTGCATTGGCATGGGTGATTCAAGCCGGCACAATGAGCGCTTTGCAGGAGTAGTCGGGTTCATGACCAATCTGCTCCCTTTGCGCCTAAAACTCCAGGATGACATCTCGTTTGCAGACATTGTGCGACGTGCGAAGCTCGTAGCTCTTTCGGCTATGGAGCACTCTGCGGTCTCGTTCGACATATTACTCTCAAAACTCAATATCGAGAGAGATGATTCACACACACCTTTGGTTCAGGTTTGCATCAATTACATTTCAGGATTCACCCGAGATATTACACTTGGAGATGCAGTCCTGAAATACAATACATCTGCGGACGCACTTCAACCTCAAGATCTCGTCCTTACCATTCAAGAGGATGAAGATCATCACATAACTTTACACTTCGCCGTTCAGGATGACCTGTATACTGTAGAACATGCGGAATTGATGGCGGACATCTATATCACTATTCTTGCGACGGCGTCGAAAGATCCGTATCAACATGTTATAGATATCGACTATCTTCAAGACTCGCAAAGAGAAAGAGGAAGGGAGCTAGGAACTGGCCTGGTCGTTCCACAGCTGTCAGGGAGTATTTATGGCTTCATTGACAACGTTGTATCTCGCTACTCCAATTGCTTGGCTGCGAAGGACTGGAGAGGCAACAGCATTACCTACACGCAATTACTTAAGAAGGCAAATACCATTACCAGGGCCCTGTTAGCCTACGATGTGGACAGAGGCACTGCAGTCAGCGTACTCGGTGACCCCACACTAGATCTTTTATGCGCCGTCGCGGCTATATGGCAATTTGGGGCCATATATGTCCCTATCAACATCGGAAACCCATTTGAGCGAAACTCGACCATCAAGCAAAATTGCAAGAGCACTATTGCACTGGCTGTTGGAAATGCTGCCCTTTTTGCTGCCCGACGACTTCAATTTGAAGTTATCCTCGATGTCCCAGTTATAAGCATTCAAACGGTTGGATCAGAAATTATACACAGCCATTCCGGCCCCGAGTCGATCGCGGCTATCCTTCATACCAGTGGCTCGACCGGCGCTCCAAAGGGTGTTGTGTTGACTCACGGCAACCTTTTGACACAGGCTACTGCTATTAAGCATGAAGTTCCTTTGACTCAGCCTGTCGTTCTTCAGCAAAGTGGCATTGAATTCGACGCCTGGCTTTTCGAAATGCTGGTCGCATTCACTTCCGGTGGTATACTCATTATGACCTGCGCCCGCCATGACCCTGAGGCAATCGTTCATCTCATTCTAACTGAAAAGATAAATGTCACATTTGGGGTTCCGTCAGAGTACTTGCTGTGGTTCCAATACGGCTCGGATACCCTCCAAAGGACCGAATGGCGACTTGCGTTCTGCGGAGGTGAATCCATGACCGAAAGTGTCCTTAAGGGTTTCGCGGCTCTCGGGCTTAAAGAACTGGAGCTTGTCAATGGCTATGGTCCTACCGAAGCTTCCTTCTGCTGCTCTATGGGAGCAGTCTCTTATCATTCGACTGAAGTCTTGTTCCCAGTGTCTATCGGATCGGCATTGCCAAATTATGAGGTCTTCGTTGTGGATAAAGACGGGCGTCCCCTTCCATTTGGTTGGATTGGCGAAATTTGTATAGCAGGTCCCGGAGTTAGCCTGGGTTATACCAGTGACTACTCAAATATCACCAACAGTGATTCACTCAACCACGAGCAAGTAGGAAGGCACAGGACGTATAGGACAAGAGACCAGGGGCGGATGCATGAAGATGGCTCTGTTACCTTTCTAGGGCGCATTAGTGGCGACTATTCGATTAAGTTGAGAGGGAACCGAGTTGACTTGATGGATGTCTCCAATACAATATTGAGGACATCGAAAGGCGTCGTGTCGGAATGCGCCACTGTCCTCAGGCAAGCAGAAAGTCCATATCTCGCAGCGTTCTTTGTTTTACAGAAAGGCTGCCCTGCTACTGCCCAACATTCACTGGCGAAGATGATGGAAACTCTTCCATTACCAACCTACATGCGGCCAGCCAGAGTAGTAGAGTTAAAGGCTTTGCCACTATCGGGGAACGGAAAAGTCGATCTTCAAGCGCTCCAAGTCATACCACTACCTGAGGCCGCCGAATCCGCCGAATCACCCACACCACTTACTTCCATTGAGGAGACTATAGTTGAGATTTGGGAAGAAGTCTTGACGAAAACGTTACATCCTACTAGGTTATCTGTGACGATGGATTTTTTCTCAGCTGGTGGTAACTCCATACTGTTACTGAAGGTCCTCGAGAAGTTACGGCAAAGGATGAAACTTAATCTTGGCCTCCGAGACTTGCTCAGAAACCCTACAATAACAGGAATGGCCGCTGCCACTCTTAATTGTGTTACAAACACCTACGACTGCAAAGTTCATCTCACTGACACAAGCATTGACTGGGAAGCCGAAACTTCGCTTACAGGCATTGAGCCTCCTATCCAAGAACCTACCAGGGCTTTAAAAGCCAAGGATGGCGTTGTGGTGCTTCTCACGGGCGCGACAGGTTTTCTCGGTCTCTCGATTCTTGGTTGCTTGCTGCAGGCCCCTAAAATCACATCGATCCACTGTGTTGCAGTGAGATCAGTGGAGAAGCTGCCCGGGCATGTTATCCACAGCCACAAAGTCACAGTTCACAAAGGAGATCTTTCGGAAATCCGAATTGGCCTTTCCAGCGACATCTTCACAAATCTTTGCTGCACAGTCGATGTCATCATTCATTATGGCGCCGCAGTATCTTTTGTCCAGCCTTACGCCTCACTACGTACTCCAAACATCTCTTCAACGAAAGAGCTCATTTGTTTAGCCTCACGACGGCGGATTCCTTTCCACTATGTATCCTCTGCCGGTGTTGCACAGTTCATGTCTCTCACATCCTTCCCAGAGATCTCAGTAGCAGGGCACGAACCACCTGATAGCACCGACGGTTATTTAGCTAGCAAATGGGTTTGCGAAGTTCTATTGGAGAACACACATGCACAACTGGGAATCCCAGTCGTCACTCATCGCCCCACTAGTATCATTAACCATGATTACTGGGTCATACAGGCGCGCGACAAAGTACCTGATATTCCAAAGAATGACGTTCTCCAAAATTTAGTTCAGTATTCGTTGAAGATAGGAGCTGTCCCCACCCTCAAGACCTTGACTGGGTGTTTCGATATCGTGCCAGTGGATACAGCTGCGAGGACGATAGTGCGCGATGTTTTCTGCGAATGGTCCGAAGGTGTTACGTACTTGCATATTTGTGGTTCAATGAAGGTATCGGTGCACGAGCTTGCAGATTTTCTTACTAAGAAGTGTGGGCGGAGGATTGAGAAGATCGCGCTTGAGAACTGGACTCAGAGGGCGAGAAAGCTTAGTATGAGCGAGGAACTAGTGGAATGGTTTATAGATCTGGATGGCGAAACGCGAGTCCTGCCTAACATTGTAAGGAAGCGTGAGTTAGCGTAACTAGTGTAAGAGGATCTATCTGGTGCAAAAGTCGGTGGAATTCCTTAGCAACACAACAATTTTCCCTTCACGCGTACAAACCTAAACATAAACTGTAAATTAACTAATTTTTTGCTAAAATTACATAATAACTATCAAATAATTATCTGTACAACTTATATAAATATTGTAACGGCGCAGGCAAGACAATGGGTCCGAATGCGGTAGGAATCCACTCAGAGGCATATGGGAGTGCGTGGGGACTTAATAACCTAGGAATTCTATTAACACCTATAGGTCTTGTACAAAAGGATATTAGAAAACTACTAAGCTAGCTAAGAGAAGAGGTGCAACTAAATACTTAGGGGAATAAAGGTAACTGCATAGAACAAGGTTAAGTTAGGGTTCGAGCTAATACAAAGACCCTTTAGATAGGTTCTAAGCAACCTAAGATAGAATAATTTATAAAAATGATTATACAACTTTTTTTTATAGTCTAATAGTTTTTATTTATAGTATTTAAGAAGTATTTAAAACTAATTTAAAACTAATTTAAATAAAATACAACTAAGTATAACCTTCTAACAAGAAATTTTTATTACTATAAAAAAATAAAATAAACACCTAATACCTATATAATGCTTTTATTATAATGTTTTTATTTAGTAGTAACTAGCAGTGTAGTTATTATTATTAATATAGTAAATTTATTATTTATAGTAATAAGTGTTTATATACTTTACTTATATAGTCTAGTTAATGTTGTTAATCTTTTCTTTAGTAATTATCTAAATTTTTATAGCATAAGTATTATTGTTACAACCCACGATTAGACTGTAAGATACCATCTACAGATGCCCTACTGTTTGGACAGGCAAGGCTAGAACTCTCTTGTCACTCTACCTGTCAGGTCACAGGACCTAACAGACAACAAATAGACAGACTTATTAGACTAGTGCACAGCTAAGTGTAGTGTCTTATAGGGAAGAGACAGTTAAGCGCTATAAGCGCTAATGCGCGCTACAGTAGTTAAGCGCTTACAACGCGCAACAACAATTAACCTCTAGGACCCTATGTATATAGTCTGGATTATAACTATTATTAGAAAGGTATAATTAAAGTTTAGTTTAGTTATTATTACATAAACTAATTAGCATTGCTACTTTTTAATAAAAGTAATTCTAATTATATATTTTACACTATATATACCTCTATTTTGTTCTATAGGAACTGTTTAACCTAAGCACTTTATACTGCTGTTAAAGGGTAAATTATAGTTAGCCTACCCCTTCTATCCCTAGAACTAAGGCTACACAGACTGTACATTTGTTAGTAGCCTAGCCTCTTCTTTTTTTAAAACCTCTACCTTTTTTTCTAGCCTAGTGTACTTTAGAAACTACTTTTCTAAAGTAAAAATTATAACATTAATTACTACCTTCTAATAAAGAATAAATTCTTAACAAACTACTACTAATATAGAAATAATTAGCACTACTCTTTTAAAAATAAGCTAAGCTCTAACACTAAATAAAGAAGCTATAACTAAGTAATTAAATAACATATAAAATAAATTACATAAACTTAAAGTAATAAATCTAAGGTAGATGTTATTATAGTTAGCATAAACTTAAGAAAGATTATAAACTATAAACTTATAAATTTAAGCCTTATAGCTAGAACTTACAAAGCTTTAAAACTTCTTCTAAAAAAAAATAAGTATTATAGCTAAGACAACCTTAAGGCTATTTTTACTAAAACTTTTTACTAAAAATTTAAAGAATCTTAGGCCTTTCTTTACATAATGCTATCTGTATATGTAATCTAACTAAGAAGTGTTTTAATTATATAAGGAAATAATCTTATAGATAAGACTTTACCTTAATAAGCTACCTATAATCTAGTTCTAACTCTATACTAATAACTAGATAAACTTTAAAGTAAATAGCTACATAGTTTTTTCTAAAATAAAAAAAGTGTTTAGTAGTATAAACTTTTTTAAAGAAGCCTTTACTATAATCTATAAGCTTATAGATAAAGAAAAGATAGTAGTAGATAAAGCAAACATCTTATAGTAAAGAAAAGAAACTATGCAACATTACACTACATAATTCTATAAATAGTTAGCTATTTATAAATAGACAGACTAGAAGACCTTTTACAAAATGTTTTATAAAGAACTTAAAAAAATAATTAAAGATAAATTTACATATAATAAAACGCTAACTACTTTAAAAAAATTTATTAAGTAGCAACTTATAATAACTATTATAGAAAATATAAGTGTAAAAAAAGACTTAGTAGAACACCTTAGAAGCCTAAGCTAGCACTTAGGAAGAAAAAAACACCTTACTATAATAAAAAGCCAATAGATCTAAGCTACATAAAACACATATAAGGCACCTCCTAAAAGAAGAACAGACTTTTAAAAAAAGGTAATAGGCTACTACTAATAAAGGAACAGAAGAAGAGAGTTTCGAATAAAGCCTACCTAAATTATAAAAAAGTAGGCTACTTTTATTAACAATGCTTAGACTTTAGAAAATTAAAAAATAAAAATTTAGGACTAGTAATAAAATCTATAAGTATGAAAAAAGGCTAAACTATAAATAAAATCTATAATAAGCTAAATAAAAGACTTTATTAGAAATGTAAAGTAAACTATAAACTAACAAATTACCTTATAAATTATTAGAAAGTAGAAGTCTAAGATAACTATAACATTAATTTAGCGCTAAAAGAAGCTATAGTTTATAAAAGACTATGTTACTTAACACAGGTTGTAAGCTATATATAAAACATAAAAAAGAAAGAAGAAAGATTCTTTTTAGTGCAACCTATAACAGGCACACTAGTAAAAAAGCTTGCCTAACAGTTCTAGAAAGGCTAGTGCTAGAAATGTAGAGCAGATTATAAACACTAGTATTATAAAATACTATATTAAGAGGTACTTATTAACAATAATGCAAAAACATATAGAGTAATATTAGATATTACTAAGGTCTATTATAGTGTTTTAAATAAAGAAAACTAATAGAATTTCTTTTAAAATATCCTTTAAAAAGAAAAAGCCGCTAAGTAGATACCTACAGCACTATTGTTAGATTGAAGCACTGTTTCTAGGCTTCCTGGGATGAATGATGGGTTTTGATATGATGTATAGGATGATGATTGATTGTATTAATTTATCAATTCTTTTTCTGCTCTACTCGTGTTGCTCGGCTTTTTGTTTTGCTGATCCAAGCCCCTCGCGCACTTGCCCTATGCGCAACTAGATTGCAACATGCTGCAATTTGCTGCAAAATGCTGCAAAATGCTGCAATTTGCAGCAACATACTGTTTAAGCTTATTGCTTGTACTATGTAGCAGCTTTTGTCAAACGTTCCTCCTGTCTTGACAGTAGGTGCGCATATCTGACACACCCCCTTAGCTTAGACATGCTTTAAGCTGGTTCCTAATTGCGCAACCTTAGTATGCTTCTAGGGCTTCTATTCTTGCTTTAATCTCTTCTATATCTGCTTCCTAACTAACTATCCTCTCCCTAACGTTAACTAGCTAAATTTGCTAAAGAAAGCTTAGCTATTTGCTAGCTAGAAGCGCTTTAGTAAGTCTATCTGCAAGCATCTTACTAGAGGGGACATAGACAACCTTAATTGTTTGTTAAGAGACTTCCTGTTAGAGCTAGTAGTTATAGATGTTAACATGTTAGAGCTTAGTTTAAAGTTAAGATATCTTTTTATTTACTAGTTAGATTGTCTACTTGTTATTACACTAAATTATAATAGTTAAATTAGGCAGCTTAACTTACAGTTTGTTAAAAAGCATTTTTATAAACATAGCTTTCTTAGCAACTAAAAACAGTGTAAGTAATTCTACTTCTGTTATTAATATTATAACTATATCTTATTTATTTACTTACTATGTAATCTATCTGCTAAATAGTTAAATAACATAGCCCTAAGAGCTTTTTTTATCTAGTGTATTATCTACAAATAATGCATTGCTTGCTACTATAAGGTAGTCTTCTTCTTTTAATTAGAGTGCGTACGTCTGTGTTGCATAGAGGTACAGGATAACTTAATTAGCTGCATCCTAATAGTTAGATACAGGATTTGTAAGAAACAGTGTAAGGCGTGATATAGCTAAGGTAATGTCTAGTTTTATAGTAACTGCTATAAAGAGCAGAGATCTAATCTTTTACTAATATTAATTTACTTTTAATAGGGTTGCAGAGCTAGATTACAGCATAAGTTTAATCCTACTTATAGGTGTAGCGTGCTGCAGGTCTTTTCTGTTAGCTAGCCTAGCTCTTTTATTAATATATAAGGCTTATAACAGCTAAATTATTTATTACTATTAGTCTTTAATAATCTTAACTCTTAAAAACTATTATAGGTCCTTGCCTTTTATTAGGGTATACTTCTCTTATAACTAGTCTACTACACGCTGTGCATCTACTTTAGAGCCTTTTCTGTACATAATAATAAAGTTGTCTACATAAAAAAAACAAATATTCTAGCTTTTATTATGTAGTAGAGTTTATGTAAAATAGCTAAAAACCTAAGGACTTTAAAGGTTATTATAAAATAGTGTTACTAGAGTAGAAAAGAAATTTATAGGCTATATAGTGCCTTTTAAAGCTTTAGTATTGTACTTAGTTTTAAATAGCCTTTTAGCATTTGCATGTAGATATTACAGTTAATTGCTGCATATATAAACGTGTTAGTTACATTATATTATTTAAGCTCTAGGTTAAAGTGTGCAGATATTACTATTAGCATTTAAAATAAGCGTTCTGCTAGGGTAGCAGCGTAGGTATCTAATGTAGTAATGTTTTTTTATTAATTACTGTAGACTACTAGTTGCGCCTTATATCTTTATAATTTATAGTACTTATTAAGCTTATAAGTGTACACCTACATATAATCTAGAATCTACTGTTTAGCTGCCTTAATTAGCTTTATCTAGACCTCTATCTAGGATTTTATTATCTAATAACTATTTAAGTGCGTTCTTTCTGCTACTTTAAACATTTTATATAAAGAGTGCTTCTCTAGTTACTTTTAAGTTAATAGTAAAAGTAGTAGCTAGCTTTTATAAAGTGTTTTTTTTTAAATAGCATTTTTATTAATGCTGCTTTATCTAGCGTCTTACTACTATGCTTTTCTACACTTTTAAATTTTATGCTAGCTATAAAGGCTACAGCTTATAGTACAGTCTTTAAAGACTTTATTTAGCTTAGCTTTAGTGCAGCTCTAGCTATTAACTGCATAAGTAATGCTGTAGGTAGCAGAGTATTTAAAAAAGACAGATAGTTATCTCTAACTTTTCTTTCTTAATAGTAGCCTAGTAGGTCTACTTTGTTAAAATTTAATGTATTATCTATAGTGTTGTCTTTATAGAACAACTTTATCTTTAGCTAATAACTAGGTGTTAGAAGCTTAATTATTCTAATATATATAGTAATTTTTTTTACTATGTTATGTATAAGGTTATCTATTAAGTCTTTAAGCTTACTGCTAAAAATTAAGTGTTTATTAAAAATAACATTATATATATAAATTACTTTTACTAGCAGTAGTATCTATACGCAGTAAATGTTTAATAATTAGTACCTAACTAGATATCTAATCTACGCCTTTAGGTCTAGCCTTTATAGCTTAGATTTATTCTAAGGCATATTATTAGTTATTATAAATGCTTTATAGCTATAGGCTTTTAAATGTGTAAAACTTAGCTTTTAAATTAACATAATAACTTTATTATTTAAACCTACTTATATAAAGAAGATCTTATATAGTGTCTTTTAGTTATTAGCATAGTTTAGTAGTTAATTATATAGGTATACGCTAGCTCTAGTAATGTATAGCTATATATTCTATAGTAGGTTAGCATCTAGTTGCATAGCCTATAACTTCTTCTTATTTACACCTTTTAAGCGTTTAGCTTCTCTGTTCTAGGCTTGTGTATCTAGTGCTAAAAGCTTAATAGTTATTCTATGTAATACTAGCTAGCATTCTACTTTTAGTTTTACTGTTATAATTTTATTATTAGCTTTAATAACTTTTATAGTAATGTTATAATAGTTCTTTAAAAAAAAAATAAAGATTATAAAAGCTTTAATAATTAATTTAGTAAGCCTATTATTTTTAAAGTAGAGGTCTTACTAAAGGCTAGAATACTTATTAGTAATTAGCATTTAACTCTACTTTTTTATAATGCTTTATGCTTTATATACATAAAAATTAATTAATAGTCTTTTACTAGGTCTACTATTACTAATTTATAGTGCGCAGCTAATTTATTATTTTATCTTAGCTCTACTATAAAAGTTATATTAAACTATTATAATTCCTTTAATTTACACCTCTTTAGCTTACTATATAAGGTGTTAAAGTGTAGCTAGTCTAAGGTGTCTAAGACGCTTATGCTATAGCTCTATAAATGCCTTTTATAGACTATGTTTAGTTCTTATGTTAATTATATATATATAATATAAGCCTTTTTATAGTAGATAGTACTCTAACACCTATTAGCTATAAATCTTTATAAGATCTTTAATTATTATTCTGTTTAAAGCCTTTAAAGCAGTTAGCTCTGCTTATGTGTCCTACTAGATTTCTCTTTATTATAGTAGGTAGAACAAGACTAGGTTGCACAACACGTCTAGGCATAGTGTAATGTTATGTAGTACAAGACTGTATACTTAACTATGTATTTTATGCTTACATTTTAAGCTTAGTGTACTTAATCTATAGCCTTAAATTTATATGTAAGAGTTTTTAGACTAGATAAAGTCTTTTAGTGTTAGTAAATAATAGTTATAGATTTAATTAAAATTATTTATAATATAGCATGTTAAGCTTAAGTTAAGAATAAATAATTTTTTTAGTAAATATTTAACGTACTTTATGGGCGAGTTGCTTACACACCTGAGTTGCTCACTTTTGCTAAGACCCCACTAAACCACCCTTCCTACACTAATGCATTCCCCACAACACTACTTAGACGTGCTAAAAGAATGTTAGATACAGCTTACGCTCTAAGCTTTTAAATAAGACATAAAACTCTTAAAGAAATATGCTGTAGCTATATATAAGGTTTTATAAAAAATAATAAATAACTACAGCGCTAGATAACCTTTATAAGCTAATTCTACAGCTAAATTATAAAGGCTAGGTAATAAAAAGGAGCAGGTAATTATTAAGACTATACTTAAGCTATATGCGCAAGGAATTTCCCCTTAGATAGCATTTATAGCTAATATAGCTAATTCTTTGCGCACTAAGCGTAATCTAGGCTATGTTTGCATAAACTAGCCTAGTACGTTTGTGAAGTGTTATTTAAAGCTTAAAGTAAAGTTTTAAGTGCAAGTATAGTTAAAAGATATCTAGCTAATTATAAACCCTATCTTGCTAAAGTTGTACGTGTTATTATCTTAGATGCTATACTTAGCTTTAATATTCTCTATAAGGCTAAACCTGCCCTAAATTACCCTAGGACTCTTGCAGAGGGCTTTCTTATAGTTATACTTACACTTAAACATTACTTTAAGCTCTAAATAACGCTTTACAAACGTACTAGGCTAGTTTATGCAAACATAGCCTAGATTACGCTTAGCGCGCAAAGAATTAGCTATATTAGCTATAAATGCTATCTAAGGGGAAATTCCTTATGCATATAGCTTAAGTATAGTCTTAACAATTACCTGCTTCTTTTTATTGCCTAGCCTCTGTGATTTAGCTGTAGAATTAGCTTATAAAGGTTGTCTAGTGCTGTAGTTATTTATTGTCTTTTATAAGACTCTGCACATAGCTATAGCACATTTTTTTAAGAGTTTTATGTTTTATTTAAAAGCTTAGAGTGTAAGCTGTATCTAATGTTCTTTTAGCGCGTCTAAGTAGTGTTGTGGGGAATGCATTAGTGTAGGAAGAGTGGTTTAGTGGGGTCTTGGCAAAAGTAAGCGACTCGGGTGTGTGAGCAACTCGCCCATGAAGTACGTTATTCTAGTTTAAATTAACTATAGCTAGTAATGCAGCTGCTTTAATTTTTAATACTTTCTAGCCTTTAAGTTAGTCTTCTTATATCTCTAGTGTAGGTGTATGTAAACTTTTTAAAGTTAGTATCTTTAAATTATGTCTACACTTGTTAGATATGCGCACCTACTGTTAAGACAGGAGGAACGCTTGACGAAAGCTGCTACATAGTACGAGCAATAAGCTCGAACAGTATGTTGCTGCAAATTGCTGCATGTTGCAGCAAATTGCAGCATGTTGCAAGCTGGTCGCGCGTAGGGCAAGTGCGCGAGAGACTCGGATCGGCAAAACAAAAAGCCGAGCAACACGAGTAGAGCAGAAAAAGGATCGATAAATCAATACAATCAATCATCATCCTATACATCATATCCAAACCCATCATTCATCTCAGGAAGCCTAGAAACAGTGCTTCAATCTGACAACACTACTCTCTTAGTAGGCCTTAAAATTCTAAGTTATGCTTACGCTTTAATGCTATAAGCTTTTTAACTCTCTTATTTAGCATCTACTAGTCTAGTGCTCTGTCTAGATAGACATAGAAGCAGTCCTTTAGTGCATAGATGTGTCTACATGTAGAACATTTAGTGCCTCCTGTTTTAGCAGGTTTCTAGCTTAAAGATAACTTCTTATTATCTTTTTAATAACATTAATATTAAGGTTTACTTTATTTTCTTAACATTGCAACTTCTGCACTACAGGCGTCTCTATTTATGCCCTAGGTAGTTTTCTTACTTTTAGTAAAATATAATAAGTTATCTATTGTAAAAGTAGCTTTATACTTTTTTATATATATTAAATAATTTAACATTAACGTACCTAACAGGTTGGCCGGCCACACGGGTTGGCCGGCCACTTTTGCCAAGCCCCCACTAAAACCACCCTATTCTCTCGCAAAACAGCCTACTTTAGCCCTGTATAAAGTAATACAACATAAGATATTATTTAAAGTCTACTTCTGCTACTTGCTTACACGTACGTAAGTTATGCCTAGTCTAATTGCACTGCCTGCATTGCCTTTAACTTAGCTTACCTCCTTTAGCGCGCACCTGCGTCTTTAGCTTCTTCCTATTACTACGCGCTCTAAACTCCTTTAGAGCAGTTAGACAAGCCCTATTCTTAACTATTAAGGTTTTTTTTGCTTAAATTTACTTCCTTTTATGTAATCTATGTTACGTAGCAGCCTTATTTACTGCTTAAAGCTCTATAATCTTATAGCCTACTTTATTATGTTAATGCCCTAGATGACTAGTGTCTACTCTCTATTACCTTACTATATTACCTTTAGCTGTTCTTATTTCTCTAAAGCTATAATAACTGCTCTAGTTAATATCTAGCCTATTATAAAGCCTAACTTGTTAAAGTTATACCTGTTTTTATCTAAGATACTGTACTTAGCTTTTATGTTAGCTACTAGGCAAAACTAGCCCTAGATAACCTTTAGATTCTTATAAAGCGCTTTTTTATAATTATACTTATAATTAAACTTTATTATAAACTTAGGGCAGTGCTTAACCTACATACTAGTCTAGTTTAAGCTAACCTGGCCTAGATTGCGCTCTGCAGGCAAGGAATTAGCTATATTAGCTACAGCTGCAAGCCTAGAGGGAAATCTGCGCGTAATAAGCTTAAGTATGTACTTAACAACTACCTTCTTTTTAAGCTTAGTTAGATTCCTTAATTTAGGCTAGCATTTTGCTTGTAAAGGCTGTCTAGCGCGTTAATTGCTTAGTGTTGTGTAAGAAACATTATAGATAGCTGCAGCGTGTTGTAAGGAGAGTTTTAAGTCTTATTTAAGAGCCTAAAGAGCAAGCTGTATCTAACGTTCTTTAGAAAATTTAATCTGTTGTTGTTGTTAAGGCATTATGTAGATAGGTAGAGTTTGGTGGGGGCTTGGCAAAAGTGGCCGGCCAACCTGTGTGGCCGGCCAACCTGTTAGGTACGTTATATGTTTTTAAAAGCGCTTTATTATTTCTTTCTAATTTATATCTAGTGTAAACTGTCTGCTTTCTTAAAAAGTTATAAACTAATAAGAGGCAACTTTATTTATAGTAGTTAGAAAGTCTTTTATAACAGCATTAAACTGCGTTGTTTCTAGAACATTTTGTGTTTCTGCTTCTGTGGCAGCGTAATTATACTCTGCTAGCTACAGGTTCTATGTGCTTGCGTTTTTTAGCAGCTTTAAAAATGTATTATATTAGTTGCGCACGTGTTCTTGTTTAAATAAGTTGTTAATGCTAACTATAGCTTTAAAGTTTGTAATCTACTATCTAAGTAGTTAATCTAGAGAACAGCGTGTACGCTGCGGATGCGGGCTAACTGTTAACTAGATAAAGACAATAATCTGTTAAAGGCTTAATTGCTCTCTTTTATAATTATGTCTATTACTTTTATACTTGTTAGCCTTAATCTTATAGTATTTAATAGCTTTTTTAAAGGCTCTAACACTGCTTATTAATAGCTTGTTTATGTGCGTAGGCGTTTTAACATTAGAGGCTGGTGAAAACTTAGCTATTAGCGGCATCTCTAGAGCTCTTAGTTTAGAGATCATTTGGATGGTCAACTTAGGATCCACTTGCGGCCAGATGCTGTGCGCTACACATCTCAATTGCAGCTGCATCATCCAGGCTCTGTAGTCGGTGTGGTCTCGAAGGACGACTGTCGCGTCTCGAGGAGGCTGTGTGGCCATTTTGTATTAATGGAGGCACTGAGACTCTTAATTGTTAGATTAAAGCACTGTTTCTAGGCTTCCTAAGATAAATAATGGGTTTTAATATGATGTATAGGATAATTATTAATTGTATTAATTTATTAATCCTTTTTCTGCTCTACTTGTGTTGCTCGGCTTTTTGTTTTGCTGATCTGAGTCCCTCGCGCACTTGCCCTACTGTATTTTATCAGCTGACGCTCGGCCTCACCTGACGCACACCCCACCACACACAACTACTCCCTCTATTTTCATAACTACTACAGCTATAAACATGAAATTTTAAATATAAGTAATTATATATATATATTAAGCTAAAATATAGTAAAAGGTTTTTATATAATAGCTTTAATTTTATAATAACATACTTCACAGGCGAGTTGCTCACACACCTAAGTTGCTTACTTTTGCTAAGACCCTACTAAACCACTCTTCCTACACTAATGCATTCCCCACAACACTACTTAAACACACTAAAAAAACTTTAGATACAGCTTACACTCTAAGCTTTTAAACAAGACATAAAACTTTTAAAAAAATGTGCTATAGCTATGTGTAAGGTTTTATAAAAAATAATAAATAACTATAGCACTAAATAACTTTTACAAGCTAATTCTACAGCTAAATTACAAAGGCTAGGCAATAAAAAGAAGCAGGTAATTGTTAAGACTATACTTAAGCTATATGCGCAAGGAATTTCCCCTTAGATAGCATTTATAGCTAATATAGCTAATTCTTTGCGCGCTAAGCGTAATCTAGGCTATGTTTACATAAACTAGCCTAGTATGTTTATAAAGTGTTATTTAAAGCTTAAAGTAAAGTTTTAAGCGTAAGTATAGTTAAAAGATATTTAGCTAATTATAAACTCTGTCTTGCTAAAGTTATACGTGTTATTATCCTAGATGCTATACTTAGCTTTAATATTCTCTATAAGGCTAAACCTGCTCTAAATTACCCTAGGACTCTTATAGAAAGCTCTCTTATAGTTATACTTACACTTAAATGTTACTTTAAGCTCTAAATAACGCTTTACAAATGTACTAGGCTAGTTTATGTAAACATAGCCTAGATTACACTTAGCGCGCAAAGAATTAGCTATAAATGCTATAAATGCTATCTAAGGGGAAATTCCTTGCGCATATAGCTTAAGTATAGTCTTAATAATTACCTGCTTCTTTTTATTGCCTAGCGTCTGTAATTTAGCTGTAGAATTAGCTTGTAAAGGTTATCTAGCGCTATAGTTATTTATTGTCTTTTATAGGACTCTACACATAGCTACAGCACATTTTTTTAAAAGTTTTATGTCTTATTTAAAAGCTTAAAGTGTAAGCTATATCTAATGTTCTTTTAGCGCGTCTAAGTAGTGTTGTGGGGAATGCATTAGTGTAGGAAGAGTAGTTTAGTAGAGTCTTAGCAAAAGTAAGCGACTTAGGTGTGTAAGCAACTTGCCTGTAAAGTACGTTATAAAATATATAAATCTTTTAATTAAAAAGCTTTATATTTAAATAAAATAGATATTAATAATATAAAATATAGATATTTACTTTTTAATACTTTTATTATATATATGTAAAAGTA